>NW_028262290.1:70310000-70610000 GCF_047370975.1 Nipponia nippon
ACCTGGAGTACTGCACCCAGCTCTGTGGTCCCCTGTACAGGACATGGGCCTTTTAGAGCAGGTCCAGAGGAGGGCCACAAAAATGACTGAAGGGCTGGAACACCTCTTCTGTGAAGAAAGGGTGAGAGAGTTGGGGCTGTTCAGCCTGGAGAAGAGAAGGCTCTGGGGTTATCTTATTGTGACCTTAGAATACTTAACGGTGGCTTACAAGAAAGATGGAGAGAGACTTTTTACCAGGACCTGTCAGGAAAGACAAGGGGTAACTGTTTCTAATTGAAAGAGGGTACGTTTAGATTAGTTATAAGGATAACGATAATTTTTTATTATTAGGTTGGTGAGACACTGGAACAGGTTGCCCAGAAAAGCTGTGGATTCCCCATAGCTGGAAGTGTTCAAGGTCAGGCTGGATGGGGCTTTAAGAAATCTCATCTAGTGGAAGATATCCCTGCCTTTGGCAGGAGGATTGGAACTACATGATCTTTAAAGGTCCCTTTCAACCCAAACCATTCTATGATTCCACAATTGAAATCACTAACCTTAGCAAACAGCTGAATAAGAAGGGACACATAATAAACCACATCAAGTTACATGCAAGGGACTACATCAGGAGGTTGTTACTGAAAAGTGAAATACTTAAAGAGCAATTCCATTGTTGCTCACACAAACAGCTTTCGGCCCCTTGATGCTTCTACTCTGGACTCTAAATGAGGCAAGATTAATGAGGGGAAAAAATTGCATATGACCATGCAATTCAGAATCAGAATGCAGATGGAGAAGAGAGACACAGGAAGCATGTGCAGATGATTGTAAGTTCACTTCTAGATTTTGAGTGCTGAAAACTTCAACAGAAATATTTTTTTAATATAATTCTTAAAAAAAAAAAAGTAAATTCTTAAGATTCATTCTTTTTTTGCTTGAAGCTTAAAGAAAACAACCACCAAAACTTGACAGTACTCTGTACAACTGTAGCAGCAGAAGTCACTACCTCTAAGCTCCGCTACAGTGACACATCAGCATTTTCAGCACAGAAGTAGAAACTGTGGCTGCAGTTTTGGCTGCTGCAGCAGCATCTGTTATTGCCTTGGCAGTAGCACAACCTGGATTCTTCAGATGTTCATCAGTTTTTGACAGACTGGATATCCCTAAGAAGGGCAAATGAAAGGGGAATCCAAATTTTACCACAAAAGCTATATTACACACACACACAATAGCAGTGTGTAATTTTTTTCAGAGAAACACTTAAAAGCATCATTTAAAATGTCAAGAAATAGGTATCCTAAAATACAGGATATTTATTAATTCTTCTTTGCATTGCAAAGGATATACAGAAGATCTACCAGGACCTTCTATTCTACCTTTCACAACAAGGCAGTCAAGAAATGTAAAAATGGAAAATGCAGTCCCACAAAACAATATTTTCTCCATAAAATGCGTGTGGACTGGGGAACTCACTGCTACAATTCTTTGAAAACTTTTAAGGTCTTAGCAAGTTTCCAGGAAGCATATAGGAATAGTAAGAGGATCTAGAACTATAAATGTTAGTAAACAAAAAAAAATATTGAATATAAGTTAATAATTTTAAATCCATGTTAAAAAACAAAGAGTAAGACGTGATTAAGAAAATCTTATGGGGTGAGGGGCACTGATTATCCCTACACAGCATCTAAGTAGTTTCACGTCTTCAACCTCAACTACTTGTTCGAATTACTTCTATGAAAAGAACCCAAGAAGGGAAATCACTGTGGGTTATGGGTTTTGGGGTTTTTTTTTTTAGGCTATGCAAAATGCTCAGTGAGATCAGGTTCACCTGTCAATAGAATTCCCAAGTCTTCATCTGGTAACAATCAAAAAAACATCTGGAAACAAAAGATAGTTTCAGGCAACCTGCCTGTTTCAGTAGTTTCAGTAACTATTGCAAAAGAAGCTGGATTGACATCCAGAAGTGGCCACACTGCTGGAGAGGAATGATGGGTCTTTGAACAGCTATGAATTTTCACACCTGACATTTAAATTCTTTAGTAAGTCTGATACATCATCTATCAAAGATCAATAAGTACACACCAATATTTCTGTGTGCCATTATTTGTTATTGGGGGAAGTGAAAGTGGTAATAGAATGAGGTATGCAGCAAAAAATGAGAAATAAAAACAAATCTTAAAACACTTTCCCTCCACCCCTCCCTTCTTCCCAGGCTCAACTTCACTCCCAAATTCTCTACCTTCTCCTGCCAAGTGGCACAGGGGGACAAGACATGGGGGTTGCAGTCAGTTAATCACACGTTATCTTTGCTGCTCTTTCCTCCTCACACTCTTCCCCTGCTGCAGTGTGGGGTCCCACCCATGGGAGACAGTCCTCTGTGAACTTCTCCAACGTGAGTCCTTCTCACAGGCTGCAGTTCTTCATGAACTGCTCCAGTGTGAGTCCTTTCCACGGGGTGCAGTCCTTCAGGAACAGACTGCTCCAGCGTGGGTGGAACTGCCTGCCAAGAAAATGAAAGCACCTGACATCCATTTTCCTAGAAATAAGAAAAAAATCCTCCCCCATTTTAACGTTCTGCATCACTACAGTGCTGGTACTTCCACCTACTCATTAGAATTTTATTTTTTCCATGGTCTGTTCAGAAGATACGTCTTTGGACGTGCATGTCTGTAAGAGGCCATAACAAGACATTTTGTTTCATTTCACCTAAACCAAGTAAACTTACATGGGGGCAGTTATAATACAAGGTTAGAACAAATATTGGTTTCAAAATGCTTTGAGGATAAGAAAACATTGGAAGAAGTCTTCAAGAAATATTTTACACCTGAACAAACATGGCTACATTGCATGAAGATCTCTGTAAGAGCTTTTGGTACAGATATAGCAATTACAGAAATCTTCAGTGAAGAGTCTGGCCCATGAAAGGATTTACACAGTATTAGGGGCACATAATGAAAAATTAATACAAAGCAACAGCATAAACTTGTCAAGAGAGTATCAGAAAGGTAAGGTACAAAGGAAGATTTGGTTAACAATGAACATTACAGGCAACAAGAAGCAGTTCTATAGTTATACCAAAAAAAAATCAGAAAGTACAAGGATGTTTTAGCTCATTGACAGGAAAAGCAGCAGCTAGCTGAGAACACAGTTAAGTCTGAAGAAACCATTCATTTTATTTTTTGTGAAGAATCAAACAAAGATAAATTGTGACCACACATTTAATGAGACCAGCCTTAATAAGGAGACAGAGATGCAAGCTAGAATGTAGAAAGATCATATTATAAATTCTTTGAAAGGAAATAGATATGGTCAAGCCAGCATGGTCTAAGGAAATTCATCCTAGGAACTGACCAAAAGTGTCTCCTAAGCATTAGCAATTATCCTAGGAATTCAAAGGACAAGAGAGGTCCTAGAGGACTCTCTTGACAACCAGTCTCTCTCTGCATTTACTTTTTAAAAATAATAAATAAATAAATACATAAGACTATTTAAGGAATTACATTTGAACCTTCTTTACCATAATCCCTGGAACATTAAGCATTATGCTTCAATCACATAGAATGAAGTAACTAAAAACAAACAAACAAACAAAACAAAACAAACCACCACTCACAAAACGATCCATATAGTTTTGCCAATAGCTCGTCATATTAACTTCCTCTCTTAGCAGGCTAATTACCCTACTTCTCCCCTCTTACCTACTAGGCTACATATCACTGTTAATAAGGCTGCCCACATTATTCCACACAATATGCCTAAAGCAAGCTAAGGAAGGCAGTCATGAGATGGTAAGAGATCTCCACACAACCACCATCTTTTTCTTTCCACTTAGGGTACTAAAAGCCAAGTGACAGGTCTGACATTTCTCACCGATTCAACACATGGTGCTCTCTCTGACCACATGTGGAGAATTTTAGGATGTTGTCCCAGCTGGGAAAAACGTGAGGCACGCAAGACTGATTCATGCTCTGATGTCCACCAGTGAGCAGAAGGAGCAAACCCAACATTTCTCTCCAAGACCACTGCATGTCCCTCTAGGCCAAAGGTGTATTTTAATGAGGTTCACATCCAATACTGCCTGCTCTAGGAGGAGGCCTGGGCAGCTTTGCATTTAGCAGTCATGGATTGCTGTAAGAAATCAGGCAGATTGCAAGAATTGGTCTGATTGCACAGTACTACAAGGCAAGGTAGCTCATAGCTTTTTCCAACCCATTCACATTTTTCTTGTGAGCCTAACTTTGTTTTTAAAATCCTTTCATCTGAATTCAGTTCGTTCTTAACATTTTCATGTCATGACCTTTTTGTTAAGCCTGTGTCCTGTCAGTAACCATAACTGCAGAGGTGTTTGGGTATGACAGAGTAGGTTCAGAGAGCTCAAAGCTTAAGGCAGCTATGGCTGGAACACTCTGAAAATTAGAAGCCAGCCATTAACAGGTCTCTCGGCCCACTGCAAAAGCAATATTCCCTGGATTTACAAATTTGCCAAAGTCTCAAGGCATGCTTTTTCAAGAGAGAAAAATAGCCCTCTTCCTTTCTGACAATGTAATTATTCTCTTGCCAAACACCAAGAATTTTTAAAGAGCAAGCTATTTGTTAATGGTGGCAGAATTATTTTTTGGCAAATTCACAGCTAGACTTTCTGTTCAAGCTTTCATGATTAAAATGAACTAGGTAATGTATTTAAAACAGATTGTAGAAGGTTAGAAATGTATAGGCTCCAAGAAGACCAGCTTCAAAGCAAATTCACTGTTTTTGTTTTGCTGTTTTTTTAAAATGTAAATAGGATGCTTCCTTTGGTATTGCCTGAGGATGGTTTTCATCTTAAGGGAGAGGAGTACAAGAGGAGAACAGCAGTCTTACAGTCAGGCTCTGGGTCAGGTTTGAGAAGTGTCTCAGTACCTCCTGCTCTGCCTCTAGCAGCTGCCTGGTACCTCTCCCATTCACTGCTCTTAAAAGGTAGACAACAAAATGCTAATAAATAGCTTTCATTTTGGTTGGCTAATTAAAAACCAAAAGCTAAAAATTAGTTACTTAACAGATATTTGCTATTCGTCACCTTATATATGTTTTGCCTGGATTCACTTCCTTTTGTCAGATTAAATACATCCATTTTGGTCTACATATAGTTATACCACAGTCTTACAGAGAGGGCCTATTAACTCTGATTTCTTTGATCACAGCCCAGGACACCACTACCCTTGAACTTGCCACTTTTTCTATATCTGCACATAACTGCAATTTACCTAAGAAAGGATTTTTTTATGGGCAAATTCTATTTACATAGAATTTTCATTTTGACTGTTCATTTATCTTTTGTGATAATATAATTTAAAAGATGTATGGAGGATGAATACAATTATCCTTCTGGGCAGTTCTGAGGCATTTTATTTTTAAATAGAGTTTCCAAGTTTTTCAATTTGTGCCTGGTATTGAATGTTTTCTAAAAATTCTTCCACGTAATATGCATATATATTTCCTGTATTTGGGAAAAAAAAGAGACAAAAATTTAGACCAAAGTTTGCTGCGTCTGCATTCCCTGCTTTTCCCCAAATACTCACTAGCTCTCATCTTTTCTTTGTTACTTCTTTCCCTATCCCAGTAAGTTCCACTGCTGCTAATTCTCCTTTGTTTCTGCTTTTATGTCACTTATCAGTGGCTTATGTCAAGGCTTACGTGCTTTTAAAATGGAGCAGATTATAATGAGGTACAGATTATATGATTTAAAATATTTTTTCTTTGTTGCCATTGTAAAAAGCCACAGAAGTATATAGAAGATATATAGGAGCCATAGATGTACATAGAAGATGTATAAATCTAAGTCTTTCATACACCTAGATATGCACACACATTTTTCTTGGCATTTTGTATTCGAAAGTAATAAAGTTGGACAGAAAATATTTCACAGGTGACCTACTGCCAAGAAGAATTTGAATTATTTTTGGTCATTTTGAGTTATGAGGTCTCAAGACGAAAGAAAATAACATTAAGAATAAGCCATTAAGTCACTTAAGCAAACAGTCCTAAAGGAGTTTACTGCTAAAGTGAACCACATTTCACTGTTCCTCTACCTGCTTTAATGAATGATACATGAAGCACTTCAGATAGTACCATGGGGTTCAGGGTGATGAGCTGACAATGTGACTTCCCTTGGCTTCACTGGCAAGCCACCAAAAATAGTATTAAATCGTTGGGGGGCGGAACAAACCCACAATTTTTTCCAACTGCCTCATACACACATACATATTTTTATTTGAATGTCGTAAGGCTCTTTCCCCCCACTCTTCATAATGAAGAAAGTACTGCATCATGTTTGCTTTGTAATGAAGTTAAGATTTACCAAGATGGAATGCTATCCATGTATTTGTAAAAATACTTTACAAACATCCATATAGTGAAATCCTCATGCAATGGATATGACTCGGTGAAGACAGTACAGAAAGTAAAAAGTAGGGATAAAAAGAAAATAATCTAAGCTTATACTCTCATACTGACCAGTTTGGTTTTGTTGCATACACTCCAGCTCCACCTTTTAAATGATATCAAGAAGTCATAAAGGAAAGGGAGAAAGGAAGATTATTTTATACTTTTTTTTAACCTAAGACCTTATTTGGAAAACTAAGCCAGGATACAGAGGAACAAGGCAATCACAGAATTACAGCACATAAAAATCACATGCCCAGCTCCAAGACCAGAAAACATAGTGCTAATATTTCCTATATAGCAAAAGATGCAAAAGATGAACATACCAACTTGTAGACTTGGCCTGACAACAGCCAGTGAGCTAAATTGTTAAGAGTTGAAGACGGAGAAAAGGGGGTGGGGGGTGGGGGGGGAGGTGTGTGTGTGCTTGGATTCAGAATCCAAAAAACACTGCTTCTGTTTCCACCTCAGTTGTCATTAAGCTACCTCGAATAATAGCCAAATTGTTACAATATTTGCCAAGGAACCAAAGCTCTGATGCCTGTGCTCATTACTTGAAAGCTTGCACTGTCAGCCCTTGTGTTACTAAGCACACCCTATACAACAAAGTACTCTTACTGTAAGAAAGCAGCCATATCCATCCTTCTGCTAACATTTTGCCATCATCCAACCAACTCAGCAGAAATTCATGCACTCGGAAAGAAGCCATGCAGGAGGAAAGCAGACGCTAGCTTAAAAGACTATGACACTCAGCTACATGCGAAATGGTTTAGGATCCCAGTTCACGCTTCCTTACGTTGTTTGTTTTACATTAGATGATCCCTGGACCAGAAAAATCCCCTCCACCAAACCAGACATGGTCTGGAGAGCAGATTAATCTATGGATGATAGAGAGTAAAATGAAATAAAATGGGCATTTCCTACAACTCATGTTATTTTTTTTTTCCTTATCTCCACAAATAGGATTCATAGAAAAGGTTTTTTCTTCAGAGGCTGATGTACAGAACCTTAACTAATCTATCAACACCAAAACCCATAAAAGCTTCAGACTAAAATATTTCTACACAACATGTATCCCACACCATTTTCACTTCACTGTGGACGTAGGTTCCCACTTCATTTAGCATTAATTTGCTTATGGAGCTCTGTTGCAGGTGAATTATTAAGAGAAGTCATCATTATGGGATTAACTCAAGGGGTTTTATAATTATCAAATGGTGATCAAATGGTAATTAATTGATGATTGAATGAAAATCAAATGGCAATCAAATGGTGATTAAGCAATAATTGAATGTTGGTTAGTGATTTAGACAGCAGTCACTCTACTACTTACTATACTTGTAATAATTAAGCTATAGGTGGATATATATGAATGTGACTAGCATACAATATACTTTCAGGCCTAATGTAAAATATCCCTTACCTCCTTATAGATGTCAGATGCCGGGTCAGGGGTGTCTCAGCCTCGAGGAGCAACCTTGAGAGGCATCCCTGATGAGGGGGGGAGATCGCCGCCATGCGGCCTCCTGCCCTACGGGAGAGCTCAGTGGGCTCAGGGGGGCAACGATTTTTTTATAGCATAAAGTGGGTTACTCGTAGTCAACCTCCCCCTTTGGTGTATGTGCAGTGTAGTGGTTTTAGTTTTGTCTAGTCCCAGCTCAGGCCGGCACTGTTAGCTCCTGGTAGGAGATGGCCTCGGCTCCTGAGCGCCTGAGAAGGCATGGCCTAGCACAGCCCTCGCAGGTCACAGAGCAGGGCTGGTTTCAGTCAGGCCTCACGGTGCTCACTCGCCCAGCGCGGGGGCACCCGTCACAAGCTCCCAGACACCAGCAAATAAATAAATAAAAATAAATTTGAGAGGTGAAAGGTAAACCATTACCTATCACCTGCATACACGTAATTGTATGGAATGGCCCAAATGGAGGTAAGCAAGCAGATAGAGTCTGTGAAATACTTTTTACAAAGGTGCAGAAAAAAAGCAGCGTTCAGATCATACTAGATTTATAATATCAGCTTCTTTTCAGCTTCCAAATATACTGAGTTTTATCACGATATGTGAAAAATTAAAAAAGAGGAGGGTATGCAAAGTTAATAAATAGGATAACGAAATGGAAATTCCCTAAAATACCAATAAGCTACCTGCCAAGAAACTGTCATAGGCTAATAAGATGATCTGTTTTAGCAACACATGAATTTAAGCATTAAGTATGAAGGCTTGTTTCCTTTTTGAAATGAGAAGAAAACATTTCATAGATTATGACCACATGGGTCATCAGAAGACAGGTTATTGATAATTCTGACCCTGGATGAAGCACAGGCAGTTTCAAGGCAGCAAGTGTGACATGCCTCCTCCTCTTGAACGGGCACAGCACAACAGACAAGGTTTCTTGATTCACACATTTTATTTCCAAGTATTTTTTTTTCTGTTCAGTTACAGAGTTCATAAGAACAACTTCAAATGTGGAAGTGATTAACTTCACCAAATAAAGTGAACAACTGTAGCAACCTCAAGAAATTAACTATTTTTTTTTTATCATTAAATAACGAACAGAACTGTTACTAGAACTGTTGGAAAAGCCCTCTTAAAATATGAGGGGTAGGTTGAAAAAAATTCTCAATGGAATGGGACAACTTCTTCCCAAAATAATTTACAACATATTTCTCAAGTATTCAGATAGAACTTAAGAACTGAAAAAAAAAAAAAAAAATCAGTCACAAGCTGAAAAATGAGGGGTTTCACTTGTCATTAATTAAAAAATATATAAAGTGTATAAAAGCTTTCATGGAGGTACAATACCAGTCGCTAATCACTCTATCTTGTAATGGGGCAGGAAACAGGAAGAATGAGCAGCAAGATGCTGCCCTCAACAGCATCTTTAAATATTACCATATTAGCTTTCTTGCAGTTTTCTGAAGGCTTACCTGTGTTCCAAGAGGTTAGATCTGTCAATATCAGTGACAGTGAATGCTCTTCAGCCAATTGTTTTCAATGTTACCCAGTCCCGCAAGTCTAAAAGGTCTTTACTGGGAGTATATGCCTAACATCCTTTCCATTTACTATTGGAATAGAACGTATTTCTCCAACATTTAATCTAAATGTATCAGATGTTTTCCAGTCACAGGACATTACTTATTAAATATTTTTTCTCCTTCGAATATTTCCGGTATTTTTATCTCTTTAATGCAGACCACTATTAAGGATTATTAGTTTGTTTGGTTTTTTTTTAAATATACTGCAAAAATCCTTCCAGTTGCTCTTAGCATTAATACAGATAGATGTTTCACTGATATGTACAGGTTCCCCAAATATTGTCTCAGCTCCCCAAAACATCTCAGTATGATGACTTCTAATTTATGCAAATTGGCATAAATGTTTGACACTTCATGATTAAACAGTAAACACTTTATTCCATGGCTGTTCTTGAGGAAGATGCTATTATCCAACACATAAGAAGATGCTGAATGCTAGCTACTTCATCAAAGCCATGGAATACCTGAGAAGCCACTGTAATCCAGAGTGGCATTTAAGGTGGTAAGCAAAGCTTAGGAAAGTGCAAGCCTCTTCATTCCAGAATCTGGTATAGTATCAAGAACACCACAAAAGCAATACTGACAAAAATAAAATTACAGTAACCTTTGGAAGGTGGGACTTAAGTTTGAATGGAAGCAATCTTTTGTAATTTTCATCCCCAAAAGTAACGCAGATTTCACATACGTTCTCTTAACTGAGAAAGTAAGAACAGATATGAAGTCCTTTAATTGTCAGCGTCCTAAAGCTCTGACTTTTTTTTATTTTAGTTTGTCTGGCTTTGTTAAGCACCAACCAGATGATGACAAATGCTCATCATGATAAACATCAGAATTTGAAGTTTGGTCTTTTTCCACATTGCTACAAAGTCAGAGACTCTTTTGCAACAGCAGAGTTCAAGTCCCCATCCCTCAGACTACTATTTTTGTGGGCAAACAAAGTTCAAGCCCTTTCTGTGCCTTATTCAGAACAAGGTCTGGAGACATTAACAGCACCACTGTTCAATGGAACCAGTGCCTCTGGCCTGATGCATATTTAATTTCTACAGATTAAGAATGGACCACTGCAATGATCTAATTACCTTTATAACACAGTCCATAATGGTTTCCAGATTCCAGCCTTGTTTCAATTAATACATATTTTAGAAAATACCAACCTTAAAAATACAGTCAGCAATGCTGCAGAATCTACTGCAATCCGTGGTAAATCACACTCATTGTAAAGCCTCCGTTCCCCTGGTCTGAATCTGCTAGTCTATAGCTTCCAGCCACTAGATCTTATCCTTTTTAGCCAGATGAAAGAGCCCATTATGAAGGTTTTTGTTTCTTGCATTTGTACTGGTAGACCCTGATCAAGGGATTCCTTAACCTCATTTGTGAGGCAGTGCAAAGATGAAGCTTGTTAGATCTTTCACAACACAACACATTTTCTACTCTTGTAATTAATGCCATGGCTTTCTCTGAACTTTCTCTAATTTATCTGCATTAATTAATGAACTGTAGACCTCAAACTGGACACAGTATTCAAGTAACAAATGCACTTGTGCCAAATTCAGAAAGATATGTCTACTCAATACATCTCTATTTATTCCTCCAAAGTTCATAAAAGTTATTTGAGACACAAAATTGAACAGGAAACTCATAGTGATCCGATGATCAACAAACTCTTACAGTCAAACTTAATAATCAATGTTTCCTGTTACCTGAAGTCATTAAAGCTGCTATTCACACAGGATAAATTGCAACTCAGGCTGTTACAGTTATCACTTCACAAAAATACATTTTTTTCAATAAATATGGACAGCATTTTATTTTTCCTGTACAGTTCATTGCACTGAAACACATTCAGCTTTGTGCCAGCTTTGGCTGGGTAACTGGCAAGGAACGATATCACTGCTGTGTCCTCTTCCTCACTTAACAATGCTTCAAGCTTTCAATCCTCAGCAAACCATCGGTAGCTATTACATGTTTTTTTAGGACACTGATAAGAAGCTAAGTGCCACAGGGTTGAGAAAGGATGCCATTAAGAGTCCAAGAGGAATGCATCCCCTTTCAGTGACGAGTCTCATTTTACACTGACATTTTTGCACCTATGAATTAGCTACTCTTTAATACATGTAAAACACGTGAAGCGTTGCGGGTTGATTACACAACTTTCATTTCTGAATCAAAGTATCATGGACTACTACTAAGTCTAATCTTCACAGAAATCAGAGGGTATTACATTAACACTTTTAGCTTTATCAACCGCTACTTCTAATTTCAAAAACCCATCATGCTAGCTAGGCACGGTCTCGTTTTCCTATAACTCATGTTGATTGGCACTAATTATACAACACTTCTTTAATTCGTTATTAATTAGGTCTCTTATTATTTTGCCCAGAAGTGATGTCAAGCTGACAGACATGTAATTATCCAGGTCATGCCTTTTACCCTCTTTGAATGTTGGCACGTTAGCCATTTTTGTGCTCTTTCTCCAATATTTCAAAGCTTATCAAAAATCAACATTAATGATCCAGGAAGCTCATTGGACAGCCCTGTTGAAACTAATTATCTGGGCATGCCAATTTAAAAATGTCTAAATTTAGCAGCTACTAAAGAGCAATGCCCTGAGTACCTATTACCGGAAATTATTTCATTGACTTCCTATTATACAATTACATAATATAACAGATACATCTTTTAATTTTCCTGTCTTTTTACATCACTTAACAATTTCACCACATCCCTCTCACATTAGACCAATACATCTGTTAAGACTCTTTCTGATTCTGAAGTAATTCAGTGCTGCTTATCAGCCTTAGTTATGCTACCAGTCTTGTTTCTATTTTCTTCATTTTCCTTCATCCTTCTACAATATACGTATTACTTAATTTTATAGCTCTACTAGCTGTCCTCTGAACATGGGGATAATTTTTTGATCCATGTGGCCTCCTTTAGTCCTGGCTCTAAACCAACAAGTAAAATTTCCATACAGCACGCCCAACTTTTTTGGAGTTTTTTTAACTTTTTTTTTTTTAACCTGACTAAATACTCCCAGAAGAATCAGCTCATCATTATTTTCTGGCTTTTACAAATATCTGTGATTTGGCCTTTAAAACAATCAATCTACCTCTTCCCTACCATTCAGGATTTTGTAGACTTCTATCATAACCCTAAGAGAGTCCCGGAGTACTCAACCTGTCCTTCCTTCTACAGAAATCTTTATCTTGTTTGCCCTTCTCTAAGCTTTTTTCCATTCAAATATACCTTTTTTTTTTTCTTTCTTTTTTTTTTTTTTTTTTTAAATAGGAGGACCAGAACTGTATGGAAAATACAAGGTGTGGGTAAAAAATTAGTTTAGGCAGCAGCATAACTGCTTTCTGTTTCATGCGGTTCTTTTCACAATAATTCCTAATATAGACTTGATTTTGTGATCACTACTGACCTTTGAACTGATTTTTTTAAGAAATAGAAATATGATAACCCTAGAATCTCACTCCTGTCTGATTCAGCTCAGATAATAGTTGATAATACTCAGATTCATAATTTTATGTGTGCAACTAAGCTCACATGCAACACTTTACATTTATCTACACCACATTTCAGTCGCTTGGGAGGGTGGGGGGGATTGCCCAGTGAGTCTAAAAGCTCCTTTGGTAATTCTTCAGAATAACTTTCTCTTTACTATCTCAAATAAACTGATAAAGAAGATTTGCCATTTCACTTTCCAGCCCCTTTTCCAGGCCTACTATGAATAAGTTGAACAGTGTTTTACGGGCACAGCTTTATTATACGCAAACAAATCACAATAATTTCTTGCTATGCTACCAGTAGTTGTTGCTGTGATTCAGGAACCAGGCCTGCACGGCTCCTTCTCAGGCACAGGACCGAAACCTTCCAAAACTCCGAAGCCCTGACCCCAAACCACTGCAAGATCCAGCTGTACCTTAGTCCCATTCTTTCTCCTGACCCTACACTTTGCCTTTGCTTTGGTTACAGGAAGGTCATCGAGGAGCATAAGCCAAGCAAAATAAGCCCAAGCGTGTGTTCTGGCCTGACGTCCAGCATTCAGAACTGGAGACCACAACTGTGGACTACATTGCAACGTACACGTGTACAGATAACGTCAGTAATCTTTCTGCCAAGGGCTGCTAGGAATAAAAACAGCCAGCTCAAATACCTCACTGTTCCTTCCCAAAAAACCAAGCAACCCATCCTCCTCAAGTATAAACAGAGACAGCTTGAACTCCCATCCAGAAATCTAGGAAACTCAGTTACCGGATCTGAAAATATCACATTTCGCCACATCCAATTCATAGGCGCTGAGTCCAAGTATTTTAAACCTCCAGAAACATACCTGTGCAGAAGGAACAAGAATCAAAATAAACTCAAGAAAGTTTATAAATCAAGTAATAAACCAACAATATTCGGTAAGAATCTTCTCCCACGTGTAGACAGGCAATAGCCTCGTTCCTGATCCTCGTGGTTATTAGTGACTAGTAGACAGTACATTCAAACTTTAGCCCCTGTATCCCCCCTCTGCAAGTCACTCAGCTTAATTTTCAGAGTTGGCACAAACTGAACTTGGAGCAGGTCCAGTTCTTACTCGAGGTGTGCTGCTGCTGAGAGTGCCCTGCTGGTGGCCACAGCTGATGGGATTTACAGCTCTGGAGCTGATCAAGAGGAACTGCTACAATCCCCCTGCTGACTTCAGCCCTTACAACGCTTCATTTCAGATCTGTCCATGCCCTCTCCCCTCACAGAGGGACCTGGGTGGTTGGGGACAGCAGTGGAATCCTTGCCACATGGAATATGTTTATGGAAGAAAACTTTTTCCTTCTGACAATCTTTCATTTTCAGTGTCCAACCTCCCTTACAGTCAGGCACGCCAGGTTACAATTAGGTCAGGCAGATACCACTCTTCAATCACACTGCCGCATCCTTAGCACCTACCTGATATGCTTTCCGTATTTACTCATATGCTGCCAAAGAAATTATTTTTCTGTACAGTCTCACTACCCATGTGAAGCACTCAAGAAAACCAACCAACCAAACAAACAAAAACTTCACAGTTGTTTACCAAAAGACACTAAGTCCCTGTCCTTACTGTTTCAAGTCAGAGTTCAAGACATAATTTGATTAGGTTAAGATGTAGGACTGTTAACATGAAATCTGCAGTACACATCAGTCACATAAGAATTCTCCGATACAACATTACCTTCTTCCCTACAGATAATGAACAGATGCTTAGGGTTAATAATCTTTTTGTATCACCATTTGAGGTTTTCTGCTTCAGTTGCTGTTCCACCAATTTTAGAAATCCATTTTTTAGTATCTAAAACACATTTCAGATTTCCTTTCAGCAGCTGATGCCCAAGAACCAGGTTTTACATTTTGTAAAGCAGAAAAGGTTCCAAAGAGCACTTCACAGTCCAAAGATTAAGATACTTCCCTAAGTCTAATTAGGAACTAAATCATAGGTCTGCTACCAATTGCAGACTATTTAGAGAAGAAGGAGAAGATGCATCTTGTGCTCTTTTCTCCTTCCCTTCATCAACAATTCCTTCCTGGAAACAACCAACCACCTTGCTCCTCCAAGTTTTCTTGAAACTGACTCTTTCTTGCAACAAATAGAAGTTTAGTAGAGGAATGCATATGGCCAGAAAAACCTTTAATTAATTTTTTTTTTTGTTCCTAACTACATCTTTTGGAAAAAAATTTAAAAATCATTCCGTCCCAAGTATATACACTACAGCAGGCTTCTATGCTAATTTCCCACTCTTCCTTATATCTCCCATAGAGAAAACAAATTTAAATCTTAGAAAGTTATTTGTGCCAGTGGAAGTCAATGATTTCAATATTTAGACAAAGTTAACACAACCAGAAATGACCTGCTGTTAAGACAAATCATAAGTGAAGACTAAGAGTTTATGCAATATTTTACCAGGTTGCTATAAAGTCTCTTAGATCTTTCTCCTACGTTTGTAATTAGTCCAAAATAAAGAGATGTCATTTTAATCATTCATGACTGTAGTGAAAGCAGTCTAGATTTCGTGATCCACACAACATTAAGAGAAAATCTAGTCAAATGCCTGCCTACTTAGATCACTTTAATTTATGCCTTAGACCAAGTGACAGAGTTTCAGAAAGAACAGGCTTCTGAGTCAGGCACCCTTTTATGGAAGCAGGGGATAAGCATCAGCGGCTGTTCCAAAGAGACAGTTTTAAGATAACCATTGCTTTGTCAAAGACCTAGTCCTTAATAAAGGGATTGGGGGGGAGGGGAGCAACAGAAACATGGAAGAGGACAAGAACGAAAACAGGAAGAAAGTTAAAAAAATGTAAAGGAGAAAATACATCCAAAACCAAACATTAAAAAAGGTGGGGAAATACCTACGAAGCTCCAGCTAGTTTTACAAAATCCATGATGTTTAAGTATATTTTCATTTCACGACTGGATTCACACTGCTTAGGGACAAGAACTTTTTGCTTGAATTCTAGCACTCACTGAAATGACATCTCCACTAGAAAGTGCTGTTGATAGCATTTGTCCTGGCATACAGTTGCCAGTACGTCAACAAAAACGTGTGCACAGCAGGCTGACGGGGAGGACTTCCTAAAGCAGGATGTTGCATCAGCAGAAGACGTATGGATAAGTGCAGCTATGCATATTCTCACAGCATTTGTATCACACTAAGGGAAACTAACAGCCCCTTTAAAAAAAGAGAGGCGCTTTACAGCAATGTTCCCAGTGCTCCATCACATCATCGCCATATTGCACAGATAACACTCCTGGTTCCTCTGGTGCACTTCCATAATCTGTTCTTCCACATGGCAATTTTTGCTTTGTTAGCTCAATTTTTGACACCTGAATGCTGAGGGTTTTGGATGGTGAAATGAGCATCAAGTGATTGGATGGCAATGCAAACCTGGAATAGTCAATAATGACTGCATAACTTCCAGGTGCAGAAAACTAAGTACCAGTAACTGTCAGTTAAATTCACTGTATCTCAAAGACTCCATGAACCGCTTTGCGCATGGAAAAATGGATAATCATCATGTTCCACTCACAACGCCCTGCTGCAATCAGTCAGTAGAAAATGATTTGGGATCTGGAAAGCCTGGAGTGAAAGCTCTCACTATGTGGGCATGCGAGGTCTTCAACACACGTCTTGTTGCACAGGCTACTGACACTGGGCAATGCCTGACAAAAATACAAGCCTGTGAAAGGATGATCATCCACATCAGAGTGACATTTACAGCAATGATACATATCATGTTTCTAATTCTACTTTTTTTGCTCTACTGTATTGCCTCTCATTATGAAAACTGAAACTGCTCTTCTTTCCTAATTACACAAGTCCTGATGGACATCTGGAGAGGGAGACACATGATAATTTGCACCATGAACTTTATGACAAGGTGAATGCAGGGTCATTTTTCCCAGATCAATCTATTCCATTGGCAAGACTGTATTGTCAGAGATGCTCCTCGAGGATCCCTGGCTTTAAATTTAGATGACATACTCTGAGACCACCACAAAAAGATTGAATTGCCTCTCAGAACAATGAAGACCAATATCAGGGAACACACCAAAGAATGCCAACAATATGGATATTACAGACCCAAACATATCTATAGCTATTACAGTATGTTGTATTTTATCTGATACTTGCAATAGCATTAAATAAAAAGTGCAAGTATTACTGGCAGGTCAGAGAGTAAAAAGTATGGAGATACTATTTGCTGATTTGGAGAAGCCTGTTACAAGTGCAGCTTCCAGAGCACAATCAGATGCCATACGACTGAAAGAAGTTTTAAAAAAGGTGCACTTGCATATTATGCCGTAGTCATAGTAGTGCTTTGTGCTCTTGTGAACAAACAGGATTTGCCTGGTAAATTCATTTTACTTACTTTTTAATTAGAGGACAGAGAGCTACCAAGTAATATGGAGAAAAGGATAGATGGTCCTTATTTGTTTCGGAAGTTTAAATACGTAGTGATTTTCACCAAGAAAGGCTTAATACAGGTGGCAGGAAAGGGAAAAGAGGCTATCTGGTTTTAGTAGATAAAGGCAAGATACAGTTGTTAAGACAAGCTACACATCAATGTAGAATAGTTCATATTTCCATAGGGACAGAAAATAAACTATGTTTGTACTCTGGTAATGAGAGTAAGACACTATAGTTCCAGCCTGGGATGAACGATCTACGAAGAACAAAACAGGGACTGACAGAATTTAAGTCTGAGACTTTTATTCCATATTGCTTTCTAGTCTGAACTTGTTGCCTGAGAACTGTAACGCTGATTTGGTACTTATGTGTTTTAGTCTATCCTCGCTTTGATACTAGTGTGTTTTAGTCTGTCCTCATAGATCCATTTTCACATATATCTGCTTGTGACCACCACAGTAAAAGTTTCTGCTTTCCCTCACTACTTCTTCCTGCAAATCAAGGTTGGCCTTTCCACAGGTATGTGGATGGTGTGGCTCAAAGTGCAAGGCTTCATATAAACTCCATTCCCAACTAGATATATAAACTTAGCACACAGAGAACAATAAGGAGCAAAGTCTGAAGTTTTTCCTACGGAGATCACCAGAGCTAAGTAGAGACCTTCTTTGTTTCACTGGTGTCAACAGCTTCACATATCAAAAGTACTTTAGGGAGAATACCCAAGAAGAGCATTCCATAGTTGAGACCAGTGGAATGGGATTTGTCTGGGTCCTCAGCAGATGCCGTGCCAATTTAAACATTGTGAATTTATTATGAGCAGCAGCGATCCAAGCAGATATATTATTCATAAGGAAATCAAAGGCCCAAGTAAGAGGACCACATACAATTACTTGTTTCAGGTCTCTTCGCAGAGACAATTGCACCATGACTGAACTGTGCCAGCCAAGATGCTCTACAAACTGGTAGATAGCCAGACTAAAAAGCAACCAGATTTGTGCTTAAAGACAGACACTACAAGTTCAAGTAATTATATTTAGAGCATGAGATGGACTTACCAGAAGACCATTTATAACATCATATTTATGCTCAGCTGACAGGTCATTTGCATAAGGTCAGATAGGCTGAATGCAAGTTACTGGGCCTTATGAAAGGATCCTTTGCCATCTTTGTACATGCTCAGGTGCTACTTGAGATGCAACGTACATCAAGTCTTCTTGAACTTGGCCACTGGACTAACATTACAAAACTACAACCATCATACCAGCCATCTAGCCTCAGTCAGACCCTGGGCTTATAGAGAAGTCAGTGCTCAGTAACCTACATGGAATTTACAGTGCATAACTCTTAATATTACTTCCTAAATGTAGGTCATTAGAAAGAATGAATTGAAGGTGAGTCAGATGATCACTGAAACCAGCAGCAATGGAAAGGAGAATAAGAGAGAGAAGGAGGGAGAAAGGGAAGAAACAGAAAGGGAGGTTAAGTCCTTACAGGCAGAATGAATGAAAAAAAAGGAGAGGTGTACATGCATGTAATTGCAGTATAGCCTCTAAACACACAACTCCTACAGACAGAATAGTTCAGACCTTGCTTTAAGCTTGACTGTGTTGGTTCAACTTCATCTATAAATTGATGCAAGTTAAGCAGCTGTAAGCCCACATAATTTGGTTCAACTTGATACCACTACATCAATTTAACTAAAGTGATATAAACAGCAGGTTTAGAATCATGCCCCATTAAACTTTGGCCTAGCAGTAATTACTACCTGGGACCATGTTCTATCACCAGCATTTAAAAAAAAAAACCACAAAAAAGTCACTTACTGACAACAGATTAAAATGCTTTCTGAGGCAAAGACCAAAGCTCAGACCCTCCTTCCCCAGACACAGGCCCTGTTTGAGAGTCATGCTTATATGACGGAATGCTATGTAAGTGAAATCAAGCATGAAGGTAGATGATGTCCTACAACCAGCCTCACACAGCCTAGGTGGTGTTACACATAGGTGGATGCTCTCATTGTCAGATTATCTGTACTAAAGGAGCAGAAACTACTACCTGTAATGGAGCAATCCCTACTTCGAGTCCGACAAGACCCAGTTCTAAGGAGGTTTTCAAGGGTGTGAATCCCAAGCAGAAGCAGATATTTACACACTGATCCTCTCGACTGGAGGACAAATGCTTATGTCCTCACCTTTCACGTATGCCAGCTTAGGTAGTTCTCCAGCTCACACCGATTACCATTCTAAGGCATTGGCTGTTTCTTTTAAACAAGTAGCAAGTGTAGCTACTTAATTCACAGATGACAATCTTGTTTCCAGGAGTAAGTGTTGTAATGCTGAGTATCATAACATCTTTGTGCTTCCATTTGTGAATCTAGCTATAGATAGTAGGCCATCAACAAATTAAGAGTGTCAAACAATGCCAAACACCTAGGATAATTAATCCCCCAGTAAACATTTACATCCAATTCAGTGTTGAAAACAATACAAATCTACCCAGTACAAACCAAACCTATGCTGCGGCCAAACGCCACTTCCAAGCCTGCAAGAAGTCTGCCAAACAAGGCAGGACATTTGTACCATGAAAACCAAATTAAGTACAAAGCAGATACTGTAATACCATTCAGCTCTGAAACACTTGACAAGCTGGGTTTTAAAAAGGTACAGATTGGACTTTCTACAGTTAAGACACACAAACGCTAACATTGGGTTGCTAAATATATTGTTTATTTATAGTTAAACATTAGCATCTGAACAGAAACCTGCAAGCATGCAGGGATAATCTTTCAGTGATGTTTCTGTTTAAACTGAAGTCCACAGTAGCCGCATGTCCCGGTCTTTGTATCTTTGTCCTGCAAAAATATAAAAATACAACAGCTGCTAGTTTCACTTTATAGAACTTTCAGAAATTACAAATTTTCTCTTACTTATATGTGCCATCTTAAAACAGATCAATATAGCTGAAGTCCAGAGTTTAATCTTATTTGAAACACTGGAAGTAAGAATGATGGTATGAGGTTCATGCTTGATTTCTACATCCTACACAGCTTCCCTTCTGCCAGCCTTTTAACTACCAGGCCTAATCTCAACAATGTAATTTTAAAGTCAAGCCAAGTGATCTCTTCCGCAGTAACAGATCCTCTTACCAAACTGGACATCTTAAATCAGTTCGGTCATATCTGTTCCAATGTTCTGAAAAGATCATTTCATAATTATTTTAATACAGAATAGGATTTGGCATTTCCAAGTTATATCTAGACAGGAATTTTAGCCAGTAATGTATACTGACAGAGTTAGTTGAAGGAAGGAGGAAATCTCAGTAGGATTCTAGGAGAAATGCTGAAAGAAAACAGTTTAGAGAAAAGCAGCAATTACTACTGCATAAAATTTTATTCTTCTCTCCAAAAGATACACATAATTTTTTAAAATATAGAAGTGTGACTGACTGCAAGCTGTTGTTGTAGTCCTCCTTAATATGACAAAAGACAAGACAGTTAAATAAACACTAAGGGATCTTCTGTTATTTAGCAACATGACTATTTGCAGTCATGAAGTGAAGTAAACTCTTATTTCCCCTTCCTTAATACAGGATTAGAAGTGAAAAATCCAGATTACCCTCCACCCTGAAAGCCTGGATTCCAATTGTTAGAGCTAGGGGAAACAAGCTGGTCTAATACCATTCTCTCTTTGCAGACATTAGATTTCAATAACTAAATCACAGACGTCTTGTAATTTGATTGTTAACACAAAAAGACCTCAAAATTCACAAAATATAAAGCATTCCTCAAGAAGAGCATGGCACAGGTCAAACAAACATAAATGCAACTGATCAGCAGTGTGCTACAGGAGTTAACTGAAGGTTGAAGAACACAAGCTTCCTAAGTTTTACGAATTAGAACCTCCAAGCATTTGACTTTGAATAATGTAAAATGAATCATTATAAAATGCTTACTTCGTTCAAAATAGAAATGCTTGTGGTTATACTTAGGAGTCGCAACAACACTGACACTAAAGGACACCAGCTCTCTCCCACCATTCTTTTGGTATTAACCAAACGTCAAAGTTTAAGTGAGCAAGATTTTAAGACATCTGCAGTCAGGGTCTGCCCAAGAACAGTACCTAAGCAACAGGTCACCGTTGATTCCACCAAGGTCATACAACAGTAGCCTCAATATTCTTACTCTCTAGAATAAGAATACACTGAAAACTATCACTACTGTCAGGGTAAATACAAATATAAGAAGATACTTATTCTTCACCAATTCTCTGACCGTGATGGAAACTTTCAGTCTTCAGAACTACCAAGATTCCCAAAGACTGCAAGTTTTGTTTGTTTGTTTTTCTTGAACGTGCAGGATTCAAAATACATTTGCAATATTCTTAAGAATATTGCAAATGTATCCTCAGTCTACACAGTGGCATTTAAATAACTAGAGTAAGTTTCTCAAAACACAGCAAGCATATTATTTTTTGCTCACATGGCACTGCTTGCTCGTATTACTTCGTAGTTAATTTATTTTTTCCAAAAAAATTATTGCCTCATCAAACAAATCAAAATCAAGAGCAAGAAATGCCTGGTAACTTCAAACGGAAACCCTCTAGCTCTTCTGAGTAGAAATCTTAATTTTATATTAGGCACCAAATAAAATTAACACCTTGGGTGGTTAACCCTTTTACTGTGTTAAACTACCAAGCCAAAAAGTAGATGATCTTACAAACAAGAACTGACAGGCAAAACATTCTATATACAGATCAAAGATATTACCAAGTTTATGTAGACCTTAGGATGTCCCAAAGCTCCACCACCACCATCGCATGATATCACTCTGCTTTCAACTTCACTCACAGGCTGCTCTGCTATCAAATCAATCGCAAAATTCTTGTTCACCTGTAAGAGAAAAAGGAAGCTTTCAGATACCTTCCCCACACAAACAGAAAGCAATTGCTATGTACCGCCTCCCCAACCAGTTCCACCACAGCCATCTTGAGAAGTTCCTGCATATGTTTCCTCCCACCTCCTCCACCAATTCTTAGGCTGTGCTGTAAGCCAGATCAGTGAACCAAGCACGTTAAACTCTGCAAAAGTAATCCCCTTCCCCCTGCACAGGCCACATCAGTGCTCAGGTTTACAACATGACCTCAGCAGATTCAGCAGAGAGGTGAGCAGGAACAAGCAGCCAAGAACGGAAGATATTTAACTGACACTGCCTCTGTATTCTGTTTTAGCGACTACACGATAAAATTGCAAAAGACTCACTGCTGATAAACTCAAAAATAATGGTGGAACAAGCAAGGTCAGGAGTGAGATAAAACAACTGCTGGTAATTTAGAGCCTCTCACCATGTGCCTTATTGTAACACTGCACAGGAATCTCAGGAAAACATGAACGTGGTGAATAACAACAGTCAGAAAGGCAAATTGTTCAGCGTTAGAAAAAAGAAAAACCTCTAAATGTCACTATGCCACTCTGTCAATCCATCTTATACACCCTTCCTGAATATGCACATCACTGACAAGTCGGGCTTTTTCCTAGAGCACGTCTATGTGGCCTGGCAAATGGATCCACCTCTGCACAGGCCTGCGACACAGCAACTCGCGGCTCAGCAGGACCTACAGCACCCAGCCACCGCGCTTTCCCCCCTCATCCACACCAGCCTCTTCCAACCTGCTCCGAGCCAGCACTGAGCAGACAACCACCCCTACCCCTCACCTGAACATGCTCCAGGAGGGGACAGCTTTTTCAAAGGCAATGTTATATGCGCAAGAATATAAAATAATATGCACACCCAAAGAAGGCACTATCTACTACTCTGTGTATAAGGTTCATAAACATGCTGGTATTTGAATGAAGTTGAGATTCCTAGGAAAAAGATAGCTAAGTGTCCATTAAATGAATACCTAAGAACTACAATGGTGTTTTTAAATAGTTCTATTACACAACAACTTAGGATCTTTCACCAAGCCTCCAATTAAGTCTCCCTAAAATTTGCGGTTTTAGTACAGCAGTGGAAAAGTCAGTTTTGCCAAAACCGGATTTTCTTTACCTAAAGAGGATGATAGCTAAATAAAGTTAATGAAAAATTAACTTTTGGTATTGAAGCAAATTGGCAGCATCAAAAACCTCACTGCCTGGGGCCTGTGTCCGCAAGTCATATGTAATCTTTGCCAAACTGCAAGGATTTTTACTGCTGTTTTTAATAACACTCAAAATTGTGCATCCTTCATCCCATGCTAAAGAAGGAGGGAGACAGCACCATGATGCACCTCTGCTTCAAGATCAGAAGCAGAACTCCACTCTTCCCAACACTGCTTAACCACAAAGGTATTTGTGGGGTGAGGGGGGAAGCAAGAACCTCTCATCCACTGCACAGCTATGACTTGTCTCTGGTTCAGCCTACTAAAAAGTCTTAGGAATTCACAGGGAAAACATGCTAGGAAAAAAGAGAGACTGAGAAAACCTGTGAGGAAAAAAAGAAGTGGTTTCAGTTATATCGTGTCCCTTCAATTAAAGCACAGCAGTAGTTAGCGGGAAGGGGCCATTTCCCTCAGCACATCTAAACGCTCCTTGCCCAATGCATCACTCAATGAGCAATTTTTCCCCTGGCCATAGTGCCAGTTTGACAAACCCATTGCTGCTTCTTTCCACCTACTCGTCTGTGCCAGTACATGGTCTGGGAGTCTGAGAGATAAAACCAAAGCTGGAATTGACCCAGGTCCAAAGATCCAGAGGGAAGGCAGGAGGTTACATTTAAACCAGACCAGCTCCAAGCTCAGTTCTCCTCGCAGCTTCAGCTGCTGTACCAGCCCAACAGAAAGGGTAGAGCCGAAGCGGGAACAGCGGTGTCGAATTAGGTCCTGTGGTACCTTAGGGATTGTACAAGGGCAGGATGACCCTAGTCGGACTGCAGCAGACGCAATTTAACGGTTGCCATGCTCAGTTGTCTCACAGCTACTTGCTTTAGGCCCTTGCCGGAGAGCACTGACCCCCTGGCTCTGCACATCCAGCGCAGAGAACAACGTTTTTAGCTACAACACATGGATTTCATTAACAATTAGGCTGGCAGAACTGAGGGGACAATAGCCACATACTCTGGGCTGTGCCCCTGGGCCTGGCCACTGCCCGGAGAGGCCACATGAGCACTCAGGCACGGGCCCAGACATCCCCACTGAGGGCACCCGAGTCCAGAGGCTGCATCCCCAGGCACGAAAGCTGCCATGGCTGGACTGGGCTGATCACAAGCCAGACTCGACCACCCGGAGTGTACTGAAGGTGAAGAGAAGAAGCGACCGAGAAATGAAGCGAAGCGAAGTGACCGACAGTCACCAACTTCGCAGGCTAGCTTTAGCTTCAGAAGCAAGACAACGTTCGGACTACAGACATGGCTGTGAAACCCTAATACTAGCAGCTGAAACACACTGGGGGATAATGGCAGAGCCCCTAAAGAGAAATCCCTTTAATAAGCACAGATGACAATAATTTTATTATTTAACATGTAAATTTTGTTCCAATTTTACAAATAAAACCTAGAATTAAACCTTGCTCAGCAGCCTTAAAGCTTGTCTTTTGCTGGAGAAGGAGGAACTGGGCTGAACTGAAAACCCTGGCTGTTCATCACCACAGAGAGTCTGAAATCAGCTGCTGGCAAAGGCATGTCAGAGGGACCTGTGCCCTGTGGAGAATTGGGCTTAAGAAGCATTTCCTACAAAGTTACAGAAGTAGCACAGAAACAGGCCTTGCATTTAGGAGAGACCTACTTTGTCACTATCCTCCCAGAAGTAAACTACTTCAGCATTTTAATTGACATTTTCATTTAACTATTTCCCATGTAGAATCCCCATTTTTCCCACACAGCGTGAATTAAATTGTATCCATGATACAATAAGGTAAACGCAATACAAAAACTCAGAAATCAGCATAATTAGTTCAGGTTAATTTAAGAAGGGAATAATTATACGCAACTACATTAAACATCTACCACACCTTATATTTGATGCCTCTACTATACATACACATTTATAGCATTAACACTAAGGCACTAATCAGACGCTCAGGCACTGAAGAACACAATTTAGCTGAAACAGTCTCCCAAAGGCCAGCAGATCCCTCATGGAGCTGTCCTCCTCAATTGTTAGAGAGAACTCAGTGCTAAAGGACTTACAGTTTCACGTACCCACTCTATTGATAAGCAGCAGCAACAGGCCCACAAGATAACTTCACAGTAGTACACTTGGATGATGCTGGTGTTACTAGACTTTGCCTTTGAGGCTTTGTTATTTCAGAATACTCTAAATTTTAGTTTTATTTGTTACATCACTGCTTCAGCAAATGCTTCCCAGGCTCTGGAAATGAAGTGGCCTCATTAAAAACTCAGTTTGGGTAAAGACCAAGATTTTAACTACGCAGAAGGAAATCAAGCTTCAAAACACACATTTAAACAGATATATAGAAGCACAATTCAGCAGAGCATTTAATTATGTAATTTTTCTGAACACAAATGGCACTAAAAACATGCTTAAAATTTTCTTAAAACACATGCTTACAACAAAAAGTTGTCCAAGTTTAAGATGCTCAAATGCCTACACTTCCACACTAAATGTAAGCACTTGGCAAGCATAGGGCAAGTCTTGAATTTTCCAAATTTGCCCAAAGTAGGGAGGTACACAGAAGCTACTATAAGCTGTCCTTAAAAAAGAATTTTCACTAGAGTGAAAAAAACCACCAAAAACCAAAATCCAAAACAGTTTGGTTTTGGTAGGATTTCTTTTGTTTGGTTGGTTTTGATTGTGGTTTTTGGGTTTGGCTGTTTTTTTTCGTTCTGGTTTTTTTTTTTAATGACAGTCAAGTTGAGGATGTCAATATCAGGTATAAAAAAAAAACAAAAACAAACCACAAACCATCCCCTCTCCAGTGAGTAAAAGTAGGATGAGTTACCTCCTTTTGTCGTCCAACAAATCTAACTCTTCTATAATCCTTTTCTTCATATACCTAAAGTATAAAATAAAACTTAATCTTATTTAAAAAGCATTGACCATAAACAAAGAACACAAAGGCTTACAGCACTGTTAAGACTAAATAGTTTACATCATTTCCTCAGTTTCAAGTACTGCCATCAAATATACTACAAGTATGTACTGCACGCAAAAAGTAATTTCCATTTCTCTCACACAGGAAAATAAATTTTAGGTCGGAAAGGAGAAAAGAAAGGGGAGGTGGGGTTTAAAGCCAGTAAATAGAAGCCTTAGCGCTGACCACAGAGGCACACATAACATTCATTAGTTATAATGCTGTTCCTTGATCCCACACTGCCATCTGGAAGGTGAACTAAACTAGAAAATTCAAGTTTCACATGTATTTGTGCTCGAGCCGAGTGACCGCAGCGAGAACCTTCCCACGTCAGCTCCACAGCCGTGCCTCTCCCACAGCCCCACCAGCCACTACAGAAGCCTCCCTCCTTCCCACGCTCAGTTTTTACATTAACGAACAGATAAAACGGAGTTAGCAAGGCACCGGCACAAGGGTACCTCCCACCTGTCAACTCCTCAGCTGTACCAGACCACAGCGCTCGGTAGCGGCTAATGACCCTCCTCCTAATTAAGTCTTTTTGTTTTTTGGTTTTTTTTTTTTGGTTTTTTTTTGTTTTTTTTTGAAACCGCGCGTACCTTTTCCCTACGTATCACCCAAGAGCATTAACTCCCACAGCACGTACTAAGCGAAGCAGCGCACCTGCGTGCCGCTCGCAGCGCCGGCAGCGTTTTCCCGCAGGCACCGGCACAGCGGGAGACGCGGCCGGGACGCGGCCGCCCGCCCCGGGCAGCACCGACCCCCGGGCAGCACCGACCCCCGGGCAGCACCGACCCCCGGGCAGCACCGACCCCCGGGCAGCACCGACCCCCGGGCAGCACCGACCCCCGGGCAGCACCGACCCCCGGGCAGCACCGACCCCCGGGCAGCGGAGGAGCAGCGCCGACCCCCGCGCCGCCCTCCTCTCGCCGCGGCCCGGCACCCTCACCTGCCCCGTGTGCGTCACCAGCTCGCCGGTTTCGGAGGCCCGCACACCGTAGGGCCGAAGGGCAGCGGCGGCAGCCGCCCCCGGGCGGGAGGGCAGCGAGCGGCTGGGCAGCGGCGGAGGCAGCAGCCGCAGCAGGCGGCGGAAGGTCGCGCCGGGCGCCGCCATCTTGAGCCGCCCACGTGACCCCGCTCGGGCGGGCGGGCGGGCGCAGCCTCGGCCCCGCCCTCTTCCGCCGGGCCGCGGCGTGCGCGCAGGCGCGGGGGCGGCGGAGGGGGAGCGCGGCCGGACGCGTGTGACGAGGGGAGCAGCGGCGGGGCCGGGGCCGGTCAGTGCCCGCGGCCTTCCCTGAGGGGCGGGGGGAGGTGGGGGAAGCGGGGCGGGTGTCCTCACCGGTGCGCTGTCCCCGCAGGGCGCGGAGCATGCTGTCCCTCCTGGCCAGGGCCGCCGCCGGGCCGCTCGCCTCGCTGGGCCGCTCGCCCTTCTGTTCCCTGGCCCCGTGGTGGCGGCGGGCGGCGGCGCTGCCCGCGGCGGCGAGCCGGGCCCTGCCGCTGCGGGGCGGGTCGGCCGCCCCCCGCGCCCTGCTGGCCGTCCCGCCGCCGCCCGGGCCGCTGCCGCCGCCGCCGCTCCTGGCGGGGCTGAAGACGAAAACCTCGCTGAGGAGGCGCTGCAAGGACTGCTTCATCGTCCGGCGGCGGGGCCGGCTCTACGTCTGCTGCAAGACCAACCCCCGGCACAAGCAGCGGAAGCTGTAGGCCCGCGGCCGGCGGCCTCTCCCGGCGGGGAGCGCCGCTGCGGGGCCCCGGAGCGGGGAGGGTTAACGCGGTGCTCGTCCCTCGGGTCCTGCTTGCTGCGTCCCTGCTCCCTCTTCCCTGGCTGCCCGGTGAGAGCTGGCTGCCGGGGACGCATCGCAGAACGGTGCAGGTGACAACGCTTCAACTTAACGCTGACGCAGAGCGGGTTCAGCTCTTGCCGGCCCTTGCCCTAACTTCAGACCATGGACGCCGAGAACTGAAATGGGAAGCCGTGGCTTTCAGGACCTCTTGTCATCTTAGCCCTGGAGCCTTACTTAGAGTCACCTCGCTGTTAAGCTAGTAAGGGAGAAGCTGAATCATCTGGGCTGCATTTGTGTTTAATTAAAGCAAAATGAAAATAAACACCGCTGATTGTGCATTATTACAATTCACAGTGAATCTTTTTTAAAAAAAACAAAACTAGATGTTGAAAGCTGTGATAACAGAACCAATAGTTTCAAACTCAGGTGGGCTCTTAAGTGTCAATATTAAATATGTTGCATTGAAAGATGATGTTCTAGCTTTTGGTTCATAGGTGAGGTAAAAATTTATTTTGAGTTGCAGCAGACATAATCCCATGTAGCTTCAGTAATGCCAATGTGAATAACCCTTGCTGCTTATGGTGGGTTTTGAGGGGAGATGGTGATATTTTAATTGGTATAAAGTAGTCAACAGTTTTTTAAGTTTTAGTGTCTAAAGTGGTATATGGTATATCGACCATTCACAGTGTATTTGGAAGTATTCTTAGCCTCCTCTTCCTTCAGAGAAGTCCTCTGATGTTTCTGATGTACCTACTATTCTACAGTTTCCCGAACCTTAACCCAAATAAAAAGGCAATACCTAGGAACCATTGCCTTTTGAGTGGAGTTTGCAAACCATTTTGTGTAGGTGTCTACAGCAAAGAAGATAAAAATAGTAATTTCAGATTCCAACTAATTTGCCTTATGTTTCTGCCAAGCTTTAGGCTCACTCACATAAATCGAGGAGGCTTTAGAATTATACTTTTTTTTTTCCTTTTTTTTTTTTTTTTAACACAACTTTTCCTGTATCCATTGAAACAATTCTCTTGTCATAGAGCTCTGGGGAGAATGCCTGGGAACAGTAATGCCTCAGAGGTCCCGTAGCCAAGCATCCTGTTGAATGCAAAGCCTAATGGGCTGGTACCATGAATTACAATTAGCCAAAACTGCTACAGTCCCCAAAGGCCTTCCTCATGCTTCTGGGTATGGCTGTGCTTGAGGCAGGAGTGTTCGATCTTCCTGTGAACCACAAGTTCTCAACACAAGGTACCAAACTAAACTTTTGGACAAATAACAAGTTACTGCTACGAGTTTGCCAGAGTACTGTAAGAGAGCTGTCCCCAATTTAGAAGAGGTGAAATTAGTTGAGCACTGTGTTTGAGGTTGCTGTAACATTGGATAGTGTGATGTCCTGAAGGACTTTTCTGCCCGGTTATAATCCTACAACTTTAAAAGTGCCGTAACTTTCATAATTACATCTTTTTTTACTGGGTGCTTGGTGGACAATGAGAAAAGCTAAGCCTGGAAAGCTGTGGCTAAGCAACCCAGAGGCAATCGTTACTGGCTGGTTCCCACGTGCTGGGCAGTCTGTCTTTTCACTCCTCTCTCTCATCACTGGAAATGCGGGTGTGGAGAGAGAGGAGCAGGTTAGTTAACATACATCCATCTTGAGGGGAGTCAGACAAGTTCGTGGCAATGAGGGAGAAGAGACATGGCTAGCTGCATCTAACTAAAGGGAGACAGACATTCAAAATGGAAAAGCTTCCTCAAAACCAAAGAACCTTGAAGTAGTGGAAAACTTGCTGCACTTCAAAAGGTTTGGTTGAAGTTTAGGCACTCACAAATAAGAACAACTACTTTATAAATACCTGTAGCTTGTGCACGTAAATAAAATGTAAGCAGACGAATTTCTTGGAAAAGTTTTACACCTTTAACGCACTTTGCCAGCTACGTAGTCTAGGCAGTTGGAGATTTTAAAAGCTTTAATTCTCAGGTTGGAGTTAATAATACGCATTTCTAGGTGTGCGCTGTGTATTGTGTTCCAGCAGAAGAAAAGGCCTGTATGCTGTGAACCCCTGTGATACCTCGTGAGTGTACCTATTAGTGCACCTTTAAGGTAAACAGTGTATGTATGTCCGGAAAAGGCAGCGATTTCCAGGCCTACCCGCTTTCCTGGAGGATTGTGAGGAACGCGCAAGCACTGAGCTGTGGATTAAATGAGTTGGCCATCAGATGAAGTGAGGGTCTGCAGCAGTGTTTTTTTAGGAAAGGTAACGGGCAGCTGGTCTTACCGCCTCCCAAACAGTTCACCCAGCCCCTTGGTTCTGTCTGAAAAAAGGGGCAGCTCTCTGGTCCAAGACAAATTGTGCTGGTGGGTCACTGGGGAGGTGTTCAAACAAGGGCTCGCTTGCCAAGAGCAACATCAGATGACGAAGAGAGAGACCTCGAGTACGAGCTGCCAGGGCTCGGAGCAGCAGTCGATCTCTGGCCAGACTTTTTGAATGCAGTAGTGTGTGGGAGTCAGGGCCAGATTTACTCACGCCAGGCTGGTGTCTGTTAAATGCAGTCTACGCTCAGCAACAAGGAGTGAAATTCAGGAATATGATTACTGTACAGCAGAGGGGGGCACAAATTACTATGTTTTCATCTCCTCCTTTAGCTTAAGACTTAAGTTTTTATGCAATGCTGACTCAGCAGCCTATTTCAACACCTTATAATCAGGAAAAATTGTTTCACAATTAAAGCCATTGAATTTAGCACTGCTAGTGAGAAACTTGAGATGTGAAGTAATTTGAATTCAGATGCTTAATATGGTTGTAAATTATTCATGTGTCATCATCTGAACAGTCAGTTTGTGATACCTGGGGTGGAGTGTTCAAAAGAATGGAGCCTTCATGGCCATCACTGAAACAGCATATTTGGTTGTGCTAATAGATTTTGGAAAGAGGATTATAGGATTAGAAACTAGAAGGCTCTGAATTGTAATTGTACTCTGCCATTGACTTGCTGTATAATCTTGAAAAAGTAATTTTGCCTTTGTCTCAATTTCTCCATCTGTTAGGCAGGAGTACTGAATCTCACAGTACCTTTTTTTAGTTGATGTCCACAAACTGTTATGGAGGTGTTCTAAAAAAAAACAGATTCTATAGCTTTCTGTAATTTGGGTGACATGAGGAAGGTGACTAGAGCCGGTGGTGGTGCATGTTTATTTTAGGCTTATTTACAACAACTACAAAATGAGAAGCTGAAATAGTGTCAGCCAGTAGCCTAGTTGTTGGTAGCTGTCGGGGTTTAACCCCAGCCGGCAACTAAGCACCACACAGCGGCTTGCTCACTCCCCCCCGGTGGGATGGGGGAGAGAATCAGAAGGGTAAAAGTGAGAAAACTCATGAGTTGAGATAAAGACAGTTTAATAGGCAAAGCAAAAGCCGCGCACGCAAGCAAAGCAAAACAAGGAATTCATTCGCTGCTTCCCATGGGCAGGCAGGTGTTCAGCCATCCCCAGAAAAGCAGGGCTCCATCACGCGTAACGGTTACTTGGGAACACAAAACACCATCACTCCGACTGTCCCCGCCTTCTTTCTTCTTCCCCCAGCTTTATATGCTGAGCATGATGCCATACGGTACGGCATAGCCCTGTGGCCAGTCTGGGTCAGCTGTCCTGGCTGTCCCCCCTCCCAGCTTCTTGTGCACCTGGCAGAGCACAAGAAGCTGAAAAGTCCTTGACTAGTGTAAGCACTACTTAGCAACAACTAAAACATCAGTGTGTTATCAACATTATTCTCATCCTAAATCCAAAACCCATCACTATACCAGCTACTAGGAGGAAAATTAACTCTGTCCCAGCTGAAACCAGGACAGTAGCTAAAGGTTCACATCCTTTGTTACAGACTTTCTGAATGTTGTGCTACTTAAACAGCTTTTTTCAAAGGATAGAGTACACACAACTGCTACTTAGGCTACCCAGGACAAAAATTTAGTCCTGGAATACTAAAAATACTAATCTATATCAGTTCCATAATTGTATGTGTTTTCTTTTTTATTTCTCCCCCCTCCACAGATGTTGTGTGGGCAGAAGATGAAAGGGAGGGGAATGATAAGGAGAGCCCAGCTAGAATGTAAAATGGTTTACGGGGGGAATAGGACCCAATAACACAGGAAGAATCCATGCACTGAAAACTGAAATAAGGCTCAGGTTCCAAGGATATTTTCAGCTTCAAAAATTAAAAGTTGGAAGTATTATTTTACAAGAAAAAACAAAATGAAAACATAAATACTCTTAAAAAAGGAAAGGGAGATGGAGGCTTCTTTCTCTTATTTGTTTAACAGTGCAAATGGACACATCATGCTACTGCAGGCCCCGTTCAGAATATCTTCTCCATAACGCCAAGGTCTTTCTGTGGTTTCAGTGGGCTCCATGCACCTGATATTAGAGAGGTTTCATTACCAAAGCTAGTTTACGGGTATCTGCAGTGTCACCATATTCTAAAGTTCTGAATCAGCAAGGCTGGACATACCTTGATATACACCGCTGAAAACTATCAGATGACTTTTAAGATGCAAATTGAGGATACAGTAGTCCCATTCAGTTTAATAAGGCTGATTATACATTTACATACTTGCATTCATTCCATTGCAGCTCATCAGATTATTAACTTGGAGCTTGAAATCTGTACCAGTAGCTTAAATCGGGGGGGGCTGAACATGTTCGCCCCAGAGGCTGAGAAGGGGCTGGGTTCTTTCCGACGAGCTGGGACAGTTTAACTGACCACACCTATGAGGGCTCGTGCCCTGCTCTGTTCTGTCTCCTCTGCTCTCCAGGGCTGGATTTTTCTTCCTGTAGGAATAGCTGAAATTCCCACGAAGCTGCTATTGAACTGTCACACTTTACAGCCCAGTTTATTTAGGTAAGTGGTGGTGTTTTACTTCTATACCTCTGGGAGATAAACTGCCGCAGTTTCGTTATTGCTCCGTATCCCACTCGTAGTGGAGGCAGCAATCTTTATAAGAGCTTCATCACAGTGAAGACATTGAACCTGATCTAAAAATGATGAAAGTGGGTACGGGGAGAATATTGGCACCCAAGATGAAGCTGTCACTTGCTGGAGTTATCCACCTGCCTCCAGAAATGGAAAATTCACCATTTCACCCAGAAGCTTGTGCATTAGACTTTGAAATGTGTTATCTGTAAATGTGAATACGGTGTTGAAAAAGAGCAATATTTTTCAAGAAGCCACCTGTTTTTATGTGCCACATTGTGCAAAAATGAAAAAAAAAGAAGTTAACTTTGTGAAGTTGTTTGATCTAAAAATACTTTGATTCCATTTAATGGTTGAAAGTAAGCAAAGGGAGTAATATAAGCCTCTCTGTTGTACATGACTGAAGATTGGTAACAGTGCCTAAATGAGGAAAAGGCTGGGAACAAGCAGTCTTAGAGTCGATACAGTTTAAAAAGGGACTCATCACTGCGAAGGAAATAACCTAGGAAGGTACTCTTTATAAAGGCAGTGACTGAGATATCTAAAAGAGGTCACTTTCATAGGAAGTTCAGGCTTTGGTAAGACCCATTGCATGTAGATTATGTGCCAGTTCCTTTGGTTTTGATTTGAATGCTCATCCTGCTATTAAATAACAAGTTGGTTTCAAGAAAGTTGTCTGGTTGTTCATCCCGATCACCAGTTGCATAGTCACAAAAAGGGAATTTATTTGATGTATTTAAGTGAATGACGATACAGTAAATATGAAATGGTAACCCGGAGCTTGGTCTGAAGGCTGAAGAATTCTGTCCTACCAGAGGTAAAGGCATGAAGCCTAAACCAGAGCTGCAGCCAGAGACCACGTAGCGGATAGGCGAGCAGCCAGTCATGCAGCTATGAGTCTGCTCCAAAACACTGATGCTTCACTGTCAAAAATGTGAGCTTGTTTGCTTTAATTTGCAGTTACTGAATTTTGTTGTGCCTTTCATTGTTAGAGTCCTGTATTTTTTTTCTTCAGAAGGTAAAGTCACTAAATGCAAGTCACCCCTTAGCCTTCTGATAAGCTAATCAGATTAATCATCTTAGGTTTCTCACTATCAAATATTTTTTCTAGCCTTTGGCTATTTCTATTTTCTGTACCCTCCCCCCATTTCTTTTTAAAAATACAGACACAGGAACTGTAGGCAACCTTAGTGATGCTGAACACCGAGGCTAAAATGCTTTCCGTAAAGAGTTTGTATTTGTTGTCAGTTTTCTATAATCAGTAAAGGCTTTGCAGTGCTTAACACTTCACAGCCCGCTGTTCTGCAGGTGTAGCTGCAATGCCTGCTTGCTGGATGTATGGCTTTGCATTTGTAACAAATGCAAACAATCTGTAACAAACCAAAAATTTTTTGAGCAGGTTCAGTGTGTTGAGCAGCATAAAACTTTCCCTGCAACTTCCCTTCATTATTACCTCTTTGCTGATTTTTATTTTGTCAGTGCTTGATCTACATCACTCCTCAATCACTAATAAAAACACAGGGTATCTATCACGTGTCCCAGTGCCTCTGAAACCACAGTGAAAGACATTCAAATTTCATGATGGTTCCCATTTGCCGTTACTTTTTGACATGTTACTCAAGTAGTTGTTAATTCATATGCATATATTAGGGTTTTCTTAGAGTTTTGAAACATAAGACATCTCATGAGTCAGTTTGAATCGCATTAAGGCTCTCAGTGAGAGGTGGCGTAGTCGGGTGCTAAGCACGAATCAGACAATGAGGGGCCAAGGCAGAGGTCATTGGTGTTAAGGCCTGTGAAACGTTCAGCATTTGGAGTCTCCTTAAGCATTACATAGTTGTAGTGCCTCCAGGCACTTTAAAAGATGCTGCCTATGAGTAGTGTGGTCACAATCAGCTCTAGGCCAGCTTGTCAGGAGAATGGTGATCACTGGAAAAAGTCATAAAGGCAATATATATACATAGATTCCAACTCCCTGCTATTCTGGCAACTACTTAATATAATTATTTAAATAAATTAATTGAGTTCTGCATTGAAAATTAAGTGTCTTTTGCTAATACCACTGTTTGAAAGACAGTCTAGAGCTTCCCTCCTCTTCCCAATCTTCTGACTCCAGCTCTACATTCATTTAGGACTTGTTTATACTTATGCCAACATTATCTTTTATGTTAAATAGCACTTCTGTTCCTGGGGACTTTACCTGCTTGATATTTATTTCTAGGCAGTTCTGATGTCGTTTCTCAGTCTTTGTTTTCCTAAGCTAACAAGTCATTTTAGTCTTTTCTCATGAAGCAGACTTTCTGCTCCTTTCATTGTCCTAATAGCCCTTTTGTGTAACTTTTAAATTTGTGAGATAAGGTTTGTAAGGAGAGGTAATATATTTTATTAGATCACTGATATAGTTAGAAAAAAATAGGAAAGCTTTTGGGTATACAAGTCATTCTCATGTATGCCCAAAGCTTACCAGCTTTTTTTCCAACTGTCTCAATTGTCTAATAAAAGATACTGCCTCTGCCTACAAGCATTTCCTCTCATACATTCTTAGACATTATTGGCAACACCATACACCATTTGAGTTAATCTTTCCTGAAATATTTTATATAATTCTGCCCTCCCAAATATTTCTGGTTTTGCCAATATGACAGATGAATATCTACCTCTGTGTTTCTTGGAAACACACCTCACCCTAGATATTTTAGGATTGCCTTTGAACAACTCATGGGCCAGCTTACGCTGGTGCCTCAACATCTTTACTTGTGATACCAGTATGCACAGGTTTTTGTCCTACAAGTAGCCAGCAGCCTCCTTTCCTTCAGTTCATGGGTGATTTTATGCTTCCTATACAATATTTCCATTTTCCCCCATATTGGTTTCCAGTTGCTACCTTGCCTACACATTTGATTGAACATTGCACTTTTTGTGCTAGGTCAGAAGGGACACACCACTAGCTTCTCTTCTCAATAAATGTTTGGGGTTTTGGCACACCCATCTAACACCTCGCTTTTAGTCACTTCCTTACTAACCTTAAAATTCGTTACGTACTGCTCCCTTTCTCTGTTTTAATTAACGGCATAAATGAACTGTCACATGTTTTCCTGAAGTCCTGATAGATTAGATCTACTGTATTTTCCTCTTTCAGAAAAAGTCAAATAAAGATACTTTCATTTGACATGATGTACACATGCTACATCATGTTTCATTTAATCCTGTTTTCTGTTTATTTTCATGTCATTACTTTTTTCCATATCAAAACCCTTTTACACGGCAGAATTTAGCTTACAAGCTTGTGGTACTTTCAACTGCTGGTATTTCAGTATTTTAAAAAATATATGAAATCAATAGGCCAAAAAATATCCTGAGCCAGCTCTTTAAAGTCTCCTGGTCATAAGTTAACTGACCAGCTGCTGTAATGTATTTATGCCTAGATACACTCTAATTGTTGTCTGTCATCAAGTGGTTTGATTGTGTAAGGCTACCAAAAGACTGAACAACAGCTTATGTTTTGGGGTATTTTTTGTTTGTTTGAAATAGCAAATAAGAGCAAAGGCTATTTTGCTCTTCCCCGCTCCCCCCCCCCCCCCCCCCCCAAGTTTAGACATATACAAGAGGTCATGTTTTCACAAAGGAAAACAACATGCCTTTAAAATGCTAGCTAATGTGTACTCAATTCCTTATAAGCACAGGAAAAGTTTAGTTTCAACGCATGCTAGCAGGGGTGTCAAAAACTCCAGCAGTTTCTTAGCCACCCAGTGCATACAACCATAGAAATCTCTCTGCCTACACAAGCATTTTTATATCCTTCAAGTAGTATGTATGACACAGTAAAAAGAACCCTTCATTACCTTTCAAAAGGTACATGTACATGAATTTGGATACTGAAATACATTAATATTTGAAAATAAATAAAATATTACAAATAAATAAAGTAAATAAATAAACAAAGTAGATAAAAAATAAATAAAGCAGATAAATAAATAAATAAAGTAAAATAGCACAGGCCTGATCTAAACCCCACTGAAGTGAGTGGGAAGAAGCTGAGTGACTTCGAGGAGTAAGATGCCATGTGTATGTTCTCCACAGAGCACACCCTGTCAGAGGTCTCTCCCCAGAAGACGGGATAAGGTGGGAGCTGGGATGTGTGAAGCCTGTCCAGTGATTCATACCTGTGCAAAACAGCTGATCTAAGGGCTTGAAGAGTCCCTCAAGGACATGCAAGCTGCAGTTCTAATATAATTTTGAGTGAAGATGGTTTCCTTTCCAAAAGTCATCCTATTTTCAGCTCCAAATAATAGATGAACCTGCCAAAATTATATAAAAATTAAATGTCTTATAAAGAAGAATGGTGTCCTTTGTAGGATATCAAGTGTACTCCTCTTAAACAGTCTATTTTTAGCGATTTCTTAAGAAATTTTATGCATGTTTGTATATGTGAAGGTTTGACTGAACTCACCAATCTTCCTTTTTTTTAATAAACCAGCATAAAGTAGAATTTATTTACATAATGCAATGATCCATGAAGGTTACCATAACATCAAGGGACCATATTAACCGCTTGAATGGAATTCATTAGAAATTAACTACCACTTAAATTAATTTTCCCACATTCACAAGGCTGTAATGGTGGAAAAAGGAACCGTCCATCAGCATGTACTGACAGGAGAGCTGTCACTGCTTTTATTTATAGGTGAATACATTAACCCATGAAGCAGCCTTTTCAGACCAAATCTTGAGCTTCTGTACAAATAAGCTCCTTCAGAAGACTTTTCTTTTAATAAGTAATCCAGCCTCAGTTAAACAGGAACACATACTGCCTAACACTTTTGCCACTGGCTATATACGTTGTAGCCTTTTCATAAGAACAATAGAAAAAATTGCTCCTAAAAAATCCAAACTTCACACTGTATGTCATTTATTTTCAGTGGATAATATTATTGATTAGATCTAGTTGTAGTGATATGGTGTTATCAGTATTGGTAAAACTATACAAACAAAAGATTTTCCATTGATTTTTCTTATTTTGTAGTTTGTTACATGGTTTGAATTTTTTAACTCTCTTACTAATGAATACATGTGCAAATCTCCAAACTGTAGGGTGAAAGACAACGAGACTTGCACCCATCTGCGATCTAGGTATACTTTAGGCAAACTTACTGCATTACATTGCAGTAATCAATTTGAATAAGCTGCAATGGGAAGGAGCTTTGTGGCACCTGTTAGATGACCACGTTGTCACAAACCAATACAGCATTAGAGGGGGTTGTCTTTTATCTATGTAAACCTCATAGCTGAAATGATCTTAGGACAATTTCCTGTACAGTTTAATCCAAACAATTTTTTTCATGAATAATTATAGCTCAGAGCTAAGAGCTGGCCCTTACCGATTAATAACATTTTTTACTTTCTTTTTAACAGAGAAAGTTCAGTAAGAAAACGATAAGATTGTTCGCTTTTAAGAAATGCCCCCTATCTCTCTCTGTTCATGTTAAAATAACAAAATAAAATCAATTTACATATTTTTCCATTGAATGCTACCATATCTAATAAACACTGGTGACATGAGAACATCAAATGTGGCTGTATGCCAGCAGTACTGCTCACAGAACTGTTTCACTCTCATTGCCGTCCAGAAAGAGAAAATACAAAAGTTACGGTGAATCTCATAGTGCTGTGAACACTTTCTCTTATGCTCCTCCATGGTTCCCATACCAGTGTCAAAGGAAGCTTCACCACACGGTTTCTCGTATGAGGAATCTGGAGGGCGGGTGGCCTTCTCAGGTATTTCTGTGAGTTTATTGCTGTGTTCAGACACTTGGCAGGCATAGCAATTATATGAGCTTTTCCTGGGTTACCCACAAGTCCCTATATTCTAGGGAACTAAAGGCTGTCCTGTTACTCCAGTGATAAAATTGCATGTTGTTATCTTTTATGTTGTCCCCTCTGAACAGATTCTTTTCAACAGCGTCGCAGAGGTACAGAGATGTTACATGCTCAGGGCTAAAAATATAAACTCAGTAAGTGAAGAGAAAATCTTTTACCTCCTTTTCCCCACAATAATATATGTAGTCTTCCATTTCAGTTATTTAAATATGGCAATACTACGCTGTTCAACTACACTGAATTAAAAACTCAGTGTTGGCATTACCTAAAAAGACTGTCATTGCAAGGTACATCAGCCTCAGCCTGATGTCACACAATGTAACACAGAATTTGTTCGTGTTCACTTTTCTTATTTTTTATAGTTATATTTTAATTAGTTAAGCTGAAAATCTGTAAGTACTTCTACCAATGGCTTGGGATGCTATTTGTTTAGAATATAGGCAAGCGATTCTCCGGTGTTCTCATGGCAGCCTAAGGAAAGCTTGTAGCTGGAAGCAGACTAGCCACTCGCCTTCAAAAGCAGCAACTGTCACCAGTACAACATATGATTTATTTATTATTTAATGGGTTTAGAGCATTTAAAAATCTTTACAAACACTGTTTTGTCTAATTCTTCCACATTTTATGTGGCACTGCCTTTTAGTTTGTCTGATTTGTATACACTAATGTACACACATAATGTATAATGTGAATGAGTCAGACAAACTAGAAAATTATGCCATTCTACTTAGTTCTCATCAGGGACTATGGTTAATTTGGTTAATTGATACAATATTGACTAAGTAATGACTCTCACTTCTGTCAACATTTTTACATTTGTTAAATTCCCCTGCCTGATTCTGCTTTTCTGCTTTATTTCCTTTTAAAATTTAAACATCTTAAAAAAGGCTCTTCTCAATTAATGCATTTCGTGATTAAGGAACACTGAAATTAACTTTTAGCCAATTAAATTTTTACGAGTATTTGCTATTGTCGACAGTAGTAAAAACTTCTGTTTCAGCCACATCAATAATTAATTTAGAAGCACATGCCTGAAATACTTCCCCACATGCCAAGGAGTTGTTATTCTCCCACAGCTTCCCTCACAGCCATCCTGGTGACTCCCTTGGCACTAGTACGCCATTATTTTGTTGGCAGCATTTTGATTTCTGCATGGTTATGATTAACCTGTACAATGTGTTCCTCTTAATGCAAAGCTGTTTTTTTATCCCTTCAATTCTACAAACTGGAAAAAGCATATAGCCGGAGGCCACACAGAATAATACTAGTGTCAAGCTTTAAAAAACATATTTGTTTTGTGTCCTCTAAGGACAAATGATAGACATGTAAAAATGTTTTCTCTGTTTCTCTTTCAGTGAATACTTACTTTAGAATTAACTTCTGTCACAGAAAACATAATTTGAAGCATCTACTGTATATTATTTCTGAGCATTTCTGCTATAAAAAGGGAAAATAGTACATTGTGTATGACATGTGTGATTACAAGGTTATAGAAACTCTTTATGTTTCTCTTGTTGTTATGGTTTCTCCTTAAGAAAGCTTGTCACTGGAAACAGAAAAGCGTCCTTCCTTCAAAAGAGTCAAGTATATAATACTATCGAACAGCACAGTGTAATGAATGTAATTTTTAATTGCTTTATAATACTTTAAATTCCTACACCTCTGAAGCACTCAGCGGTCTTCATGCAATCCAGTCATGTATCACTTTTGAAATATTTCAGAGGAAAGAGATTTTTGTGATACATGCTTAAGTGTCCTGATGATTACATATGCTGTAACCTATTTCTTCATAAACGCACTCCATCTTTAATTTTGTCCTTTTCAAGATACAATCATCCTAGTGTCCTTTTACTCAAAAAGATTGTTCTTTTACATACTTTCTCTGTCTTACCTATTTGTTAATTCTGTTTCTCTGTGATATCAAGCATACTTCATTTCATGCTTCATCGTCCAGGTTTTAGTTTCAGCTCCAATATATTAAATGTTCCCACCCTTTTGCTCCATGTTTTATAGTTGACAGTACAGAAGCGTTAAAAGCCTTTCTCAAGCAAAGAGAAAGATGAGTGTTCTTAATGTGGAATTCTCTTCCTTCAGAAACTTGATTGACCCCAAATCTTGTGACTCCACAGTCAAGAAAAATAAAACTCATTCAAGGCAAAAAGTATCTCAGCAACACTTCTCTGAAGTTAAAATATTATAAATTTTCTCTTTTTTCCCTATCTCCCACCCCTTTCCCTTGAAATAAAGACAAAACCTATACATTAAAATATACATTAAAATATACATTAAAATGGAAGGATTTCCAGGATTTGAGGAAGTCCCAATAAAAGGGGGGCAGCTTGAAAAGGTCTCTTAGAAAACCCTATGGCGGATGTAAAAGAGATGCTAATTATAGCAGAGTCCTTGGAGACTGAGGAGATGCTCATAAAATAGTCATGGTTCAGCCTGTCTATCATTTTCTTTTGGTCAAAGGCTAGGTGGCTGAATGACAAATGATCCTGATAAGTCAATTAGAGAAGATCTTGGAAGCAGCACAGATCATCAAAATAGTTGTGGTCTGAGAAAGTACATGTTCGGCCTGAATGGATGACATTCCCCAAATTGGATCCATGCTGTAGTGAAATAACTTCTCTATGCTCTTAAAAATCATGCCAAGAAGGCATATGTGGCACGTGGTCAGCTCATGAAGGTTGGCCTTCAACTGCAGAGTGAGCACAGCCCACCTCCCTGGGAGAAGGAGCATGCAGTTTCCTGAGGACTTGGTCAGGAACATGAGGTGCCCTGGGCTGAAGATCCATGGTCAGTACCCAGGGATTTAGTAGTGAGCACCCAAGAGAGCACCTCCAGGGATTTGGGCTGAGAGGTAAGTAGTCCCTTCAGCTATTCCTGGTCACACTGAGTCACTGGGGAACCAAGTGCCAGCAGTGAGAGTCCTTCTTCAAAGTCTCCTCTTCACAGCAATCCAGCAGGGGAACTACAGCAATGGCTTGGACAGCTTGGCCTGGTGGGTCTCATCAACCTGTGTGTCAGAGGGCCCAGTAGCAGCCTCAGCTGTTGTGCAGGACAATTCTCTCTCCAAAATGGAGGGAAACTGAGACCTGGTTTGTGCTTTCCTTCCTTTCCCTGGAAGATGAAGTCTCTGCATTTGTTATCAGAGGGTCTGGAAGCAGTCAGCCAGCAACAGCATGCAGGGCAAAATGGTCTTCCCTCTTCAGACAGCCTGCTCTAGGCATCGCTGGCACCCTTGTGTCAGTAGGGGGGGCATCCATGGGCCAATGCCCTCCTGCACATTTTGGGAGCCAAACGCTCCTCTATGCTGGCCCTAGCTGAGGAGCCGCTGAGAGGAACAGCACAGCATCCCTCTGCACTGGTGGTATCTGCATGGACCTGCCTGCAGCGGGGAAACCCCCTGCGGCTGAGCTGAAGAAGGCTGAGGGGAGCTTGTGAGGGCAGCACTGGGGAGAAAGAGCAGGGCAGAGGGGAGACTTCTTTCGTTGTTTGCACAACAGAATGATTTCTGTAGCTGTAGATGCCTATTCGCTCTCTAATGTCTGTTGTATGATGTGCTGGCACTTCTCCAGAGTAGAAGGTAAAATACACACGGGATGCTTTTGTCTGTTTTGTCCCCTTTGCCTTTTTCATAGCATCTTTTTTCTCAAGGACAATTAAATTATCCTCAACTTTCCCTCTTCAGTTGCAAAGCATTCTGCAGATTTTCTGCCTAGAGGGCAATTGCAAGAAATTTTTTAATGTATTTGACACAGATATATTTTAATTAAATGTAAAATTCCAGCAGTTATTATTGAAATATTGTCTAAGTCTTGGGTTCAGCTGGGTTTTGGAGAACATACTGGAAAACAATGACAAAGAGCAGTTAAACAAAGACAGAAGCACCAAGAGTCCCAACAAGTAACAACTTAAAAATAGGGAAAAGGTGTTATCAGTGAGTAACAGGAATAAAGCTAAAAATATTGGCAGCATTAAAAATCTAAAATAAAATAATTTTATTACAGCAGAATAACAAAGCAAACCAGCCAGCTATATAGATCTTAGTTGTCAGTTGAAATGCTTTGAACAAGACCGTAGAAAATGTAGATGTTATCTTTATTTTACCTTGTGAACTGATTGCTTCAGAATTGAAGGAAGATACTATTTTACTGATGGTACCTGGATAGAACAGAAAGAAGCACATGTGTTCTCCCTGATCACGATCCCATAGTAGTAATTAAAAACGCAGAGGAAAGGAAAGATTTTTCTGTCTATAACAGTTGGCCTCATTAACGTATCAGCTACTCCTTCTTTGATTTAACGGAATATCAAACAGGTTGTGCTCCCACTTACAGTCATTAGGCTTGAAGTGCTGATTGCTGTGTATTCAAAGCCTCCGGCTTCTCTGTGGCACCATCACGAGGAATACCCACAGGTGTCTTTCTTACTGTTCAACAGTCTCGTTTGAACGTGCATTAAAATCTGATTAATTTGTGAATGAACAAAGCTGATTTCTGGGCAGGTTCAAAAATTTTTTATTTATATATATATATATATATATATATATATATACATACACACATGTATGTATACACTTCTAAAAATTCCTAGGTCAGAACTTCTCTATATAATATATTAATGATTTAAAGCCACACTTAACACTTTTTAGCACACTTTCTTTTCTGTGCATGTGCTTGAAAATTCTTATAAATAAAAAGACGATAATTTATTTAGGTTGACAATGGTTTTCCATTATTTCCATTATTTCCATTAGGCAGCAACTAAGAAACTGAAGTAAATTGTTACTTATAATTATGGCTGCTCTTAGAAAAATAGAATTTATCAATCGAATTTCTTCACGGATCAACTGTTTTTTATGGGCTACACCACTGTCTGCTGTCCAGGCATTTTAGTTCACTTTGACAGCAAATACATTACCCATTTTGGTGAAAAAATGAGAGCTACTTCCTCAGAACAAAAGGGCCGAGCCTTGTTGTGATGTTTCTGTTGCTTGTAAAACAAACTAAATGGTATACTTTACTGCTTCTGCTTGGACCACTATGCTGTGGTGTGGCACAGAGTTTAAAGCAGTGAGTGTCAAAGATAAATGCCTGCTGACGGGCATCATCTGTTGGTGGCTCTAAAAAAACCCCTTCGTTTGGAGGCCCAGTAGTCTCTGTTAGGGAGCCATGCAGTTCAGAACCCTAACATACCTTGAGCCCTAACTCATGCATCTGTTGAATGCACGAGCAGAAGAAAATTGTGGAAGTGCTTGGGTGGTGTTTTCATTTTGCTTTTATGTGATTGCAGTGTGGCAATTAGTAATTTTAGAGAATAAACAAGATGACAACTGCCTAACAGCAGAAGGCAGAAAGAAAGAATTCATCAGTGCTGGCGTACTCCCACTCCCATCGTCCCATTCACATTATCTCAGTCACACACCATAACTGGAAGTTAAGGCAGCAGGTCTTTTTCACACAGCATAAAGATATACAAATAACAAGCATTAAATAAGAAACATCGCACCACATCAAGATTAACAAAAGTAATAATGCTGACCTTGCTAGCACTCAAGTCTTTTCAACCGCGAATAATCTTCCATCCTGACAGGGAAGAGCAAGACGCCTAATCCTCTAGCATGTTCATGATACAAGAATTGCCACTCCTTCCCAATTAATCATTATCTGCGACAGTTCCCTTATACTTGAAAAGATTATTCCTTAGCCCTTTGCCAGCTAAGGTTTCCCTTGTACAGAGAAGAGCCAGCTAGAGGTCTCTTAACTTTGTTCCAGTGATAACCCTTGCATTTCAGATCTAGCGTGTTGTATTTGCCCAGGCCCAAATGTCCACCCCCCACCCTTAAATGGCTGTTGGCTGCCTTTGCCCCAGTATCTTAAAGAAAAGCATACCTAAATATTTTTTAGGTTTTCTACAGCTTAAAACTAATGTCTATTTGCAGTTTTTGTAAACATGCTTTGGGTAGAGCTTTAGCATGGTATGAAGATTAATGACCCTTAAGAGGAGTCCTGCAGGTTTCATTTGTATTCTTTGCACTGTTTTCACACTTCCAGAGAGCAGCGCTGAACTTCTGAACCACTTTGTCAACCTTGTTAATTTGACAGTAATTTACATCTCTCTTAATTCATACTGGAATATCTTCAGCTGTAGCTATTTATTAGTTATCCCACTCAGAGGGGGAAATCCTGGACTCACTGCCACAGCACAAGGTCTCAGCACACCCAGCTGTGTAAATGACCTTGTCTAAAAGCACCCATTTTTTCATCCCATATTAGTATCTGAGTGTGTGTATAATAGAAGTCAGGTGCATTGTGTATTCTGCTTCCATTTCTTACTTAGGACCTAAGTGTCTCAAATCTTTCTCTTCCCCCCTGAAAGGAGAAGAAACAGGATCCCCCTTCCTAGAGAAGTAAATATGTACAAGCAGATGAGACAGTCAACAGTGTTCATATCTATATTCATGTGATTTTTGTATAATGACTCAAAAAAAAGTTGGGAGTTCAAGGTTATGCCTAATAAAATTCCTGCAGAGGCTGATGCAATTACACCTGTGGTTAAAATTATTCAGTGTACTCTGACAGTGTACACAAACAATATTCAGCATGTCAATTCTGCGAAGTTGTACTTGCCCTTACCTAGAGACACTGACAGTTTCTCTGGAAGGACTGGCTTCTAACCCAGCAAGCTGCAGAAACATCTGCAACCGCTGCAAACTTGGCTGAACTGTGTTTCATACTGGAGAAAAGGCTAAGGCAAGGGTTGACTGCCTTACAGGGCACCATCTATTTTACAGAAGCGATGTTTGAGGAAATTTCTGTTATTAGGCTTTTCAACATATCTTTTGAGACCGTGGAGCACTAGAATGCAGCTGACGTCAGCTGGAGGGTAGTCTCAATATTGCACCGCCTTAAACTTACTGAGTATCTCTTCCTTTTTGACATATATTGAAAAAGTAGATCTCTCCCTCCAAGGTCAGATTAGCTGTCTGTAGGGTACCGTTACATTCTATTTTTTAGGCAAGGATGAGCAAACTCAGCTTTGCTCAGGTTTGGAATATGGGCTAAGTGATATGGATAATATCTGTCTGTGAAGGACTCTAAAAATATACTCTCTTAGCCTCAGCATTGGACAGGAGGGTTCAAGTTCAGTTGATTATTCATAGCTGAATATAAATGCTTCTCAGTTGCTGCCTCCTAATACACAGCCTTTTCCTCTCCCTTAAAATGGCACTGTACCCTCCCCATCATATTGTAAGTGATAAGTGATGTATGTTGTACTTCTCTGAACCAAAACATATAATGGTAATTGGCACCCAAATTTGTAAAAGATCCAGTTGTTCCATGTAGGCATCTTATTATTTACAGTTCCATCAGTATTTAGGTAACCTGTGTTACGGACAATATATCCATTTGATTATGTATTGTCATTTACAATTACCATTTGAGATCAACAGACTGTAATCAATTCTTTTATTACTGTTATATTGATTTAGTTTGATATTAACCTTTTAGCAGAAATTGTGTCTAGCTGCTGCTACAAACCGTATGAGGTTCAACAAGGCTCAGTGCCGAGTCCTGCACTTGGGTCACAACAACCCCATGCAGCGCTACAGGCTGGGGGAGGAGTGGCTGGAGAGCTGCCTGGCAGAAAAGGACCTGGGGCTGTTGGTTGACAGCTGCCTGAACATGAGCCAGCAGTGTGCTCAGGTGGCCAAGAGGGCTAATGGCATCCTGGCTTGTATCAGGAATAGTGTGGCCAGCAGGACCAGGGAGGTGATAGTGCCCCTGTACTCGGCACTGGTGAGGCCGCACCTCGAGTACTGTGTTCAGTTTTGGGCCCCTCACTACAAGAAGGACATCGAGGTGCTGGAGCGTGTCCAGAGAAGGGCAACAAAGCCAGTGAAGGGTCTAGAGCACAAGTCTTATGAGGAACAGCTGAGGGAGCTGGGGTTGTTCAGTTTGGAGAAGAGGAGGCTGAGACCTTCTCGCTCTCTACAACTACCTGAAAGGAGGTTGTAGTGAGGTGGGGGGTCGGTCTCTTCTCCCAAGTAACAAGGGACAGGATGAGAGGAAACGGCCTCAAGCTGCACCAGGGGAGGTTTAGGTTGGATATTAGGAAAAACTTCTTCACCAAAAGGGTAGTCAGGCATTGGCCCAGGCTGCCCAGGGAAGTGGTTGAGTCCCCATCCCTGAAGGTATTTAAAAGACGGGTAGCTGTGATGCTTGGGGACATGGTTTAGTGGTGGACTTGGCAGTGCTAGGTTAACAGTTGGACTCGATGATCTTAAGGGTCTCTTCCAACCTTAACGATTCTATGATTCTATGCTTCTAAACAGCTAACTCATCTTCAAAAAGTTTGGAATGCAGCACAAACTGCCCCCCTCCAAGTTTATCACATCATCTGCTGCTTTAGGATAAGGTAGCCAAACTCTGTCATATCTTTAACATGCTTTTATTCTAAGCAATCTGAAGCTTGTTAGATGATGTGATCTGCTACAATATTGAAAATTTGCAAGAAATTCTACTGTTACTTCAGATATGATTAGGCTCTTTCACATTTTTATCCTTAATCCAGTATATCTAAATGCATTTTTTTTTCGCTTTAAGGGACTATTGGTGTATACGCTTTCCCTTTCTGCATAGTTTGACAGGTGGCACTAGAACACCTAGAGAGGCCCAAGCTGTGGATGATAAAGGTTTAGGCATTTCAGTGTCCATCTATGGGAATTTATGGCACCTAGAGGCCTGTAGACTTCCATAAAGTTTGTCCTTAGAAATTAGTGTGTCTACCAAATGCTTGCAAGGACAGAACTGAGGATGCATCTGAGTGAAATAATTTTATGAACTTTATTATTATATGTATATCTAAGGCAAACTACATGTATATCTAGGGGGTTTTTTTTGATGCCTAAGTTGCTGGTACAGATCTACCAGCAAGACCGGTAAAAAAAGATGATAAATCTTAACAGACCAGCTGAAAGAGTTGGCAACAACTGACATCTTCTATCTCAAACCTTCTAGGCAGGTCTGATGAGAAGCCACAGAGTCCCAACAAACTCCAGGTGAGACACAATTGCTCTTCTGCTGTGATGCCTCCACTGGAAGTGTCCAGCAGTGGTACTGGCTTCAGGGTCTTCCGCTCTTCTCTCCCTTGCCGTGTGCTGTCCTGCTGTCTCAGCCGTGCTGTGCTAGCCCAGCTGGTTTTACTTATGGTACGTGAGCTCCCTTTGACGGGGAAAGATCAACAGGAAGCTTGTAAGAGGCAATAATAGTCTATATTTCTAAGTCTATATTTTAAGACTGAGAATGATAAATGCAGTCATTTTATCATGTTGACAGTTTCCCCACAAAAGATAAAATAACTTCTGAATTGTATATTTTTTTCCACATGAATTTTCACAACAGTGAAATTCTGGTAGTACTACTAAAATTAAAAATTCATAGTGTGGTTCACAAAAATGCTATGTGAACTGAGAATAAGGCAAGTAGCCCTGGTTTGGATAAAGCAATCACCTTTGTAAAGTAATAATTTTTGTCTTTGAAGGAGGTTGCTCTGTATTAACATTCTTTAAAGGTGCGAACTTACGTAATAAGAATGTAGTATTTGTTGAAAGGAAACCGCATTCCATATACTCTACTGTCTCTTATATTTCTCTAGAATAAGCATTGCTTTTAGTATTCAACTATTTAAATTTCTGTGAAAGTTAGGGTTATTAGCAGTAGTAATAATTATATGAATTGTAACAGAAGAGTAAATTTTCATGAAATACACATTGCTTTCCTGTATTGTATTTATTTTAATCCAATTAATCGTCTAAGTGGAAATTATAAATATTGCTACAGATTTTTTTCTTTATTCACTGGGGGAGACTTGCACATAAAAGGCTTGCTTACATTATTCTTTTAAATAATTATATTTTAAAAGAACTCAGTCTTTAATAAACACTTCTCCCTTTAAAAGAACAAAATCAAAAGCATTAGTTGCTTCATGTGATATATGTACTTCAAAAACTTAAATGTATATGAAGTCACTGACACACTTTATGCTTTAGCAAACTGCAGGAAATTGAGAACAGAAGAATCTGCAAGGTTTTTTTTTTTATTTTAAACATCATGATCTTTTGTATTAATCAAGCATTATACAAAATCAATAACAATTTGAGTTAAGGAATTGGATATCAGAAGAAAATCTCTGTAAGGGCCCTTTTCATCAATAGGAATGTGAAGGCATTTTCTAGTAGGCAAAGAATGGCATAGTTGCTGGGGTTTTTTTAATATGTATTTTTAATTTATGAGATAAAGAATCCTAATTTCAGAGATACTGCATAACAACATAAGCACTGACTACCAGAAAATGTGGATCCAGTGTTGAAATTCAAATATCAAACCAAAAATATCCATAACTTGGGAAAGCTTCTCTGCATACTTTCAGGGAGAGGTGAAAGACACATCCACAAACAGAAAAAGAATACGACTTCCAATACACTGAATCATTATTACTATTATTTTAATGCATTGCATCAGCACAAGCCAAGGATAGATTTACAGCATTTAAAATGGCAATAACACTGTAGAAAAGGCAGAATTGTTCAGCAAATACTTCTTACCTGATCTAGCAGGTAGGGCATCCCACCCTGCCTATAGTTAGCATGGAGGTCCCTACAATGTGTCCTTCTTCAAGCTCCTCCCTATTTCTCCCACTGAATCTTCCTTTTTTTTTTTTTTTTTTTTGAGTGTAGGTTGATATCCCACTAAAACAGGAAGAATGAACTTGTGCAAAATGTTGGTTTAAAGCCTCCTGGGCCAGAAAGGGAACTAAATCCAACTTCCATTACTGGGTGCATGCTCTACTTGCCAGATTAAAAAAAGGTATGTAATCAGGTGATAATTTTTCTTAAACATGTCTTCTTTTTGTCTGACTCGTTTTAAATGGATGCAACTGTATTTTTGGCTACCGAATCCAGTCTGCAGGGAGGCCCAGAGACCACCGCTGATCAGCCTCCCATGTGACATGGGCAGAGAGACAGACAGTTTCACAGTCTGGCTCAAGTATGAGCCTAAACAAGCAGAGCTGGAGCAGAAAGGTCCCTCCTACTTGGAGAACTGGCAGAAGTAAAACTCTGTGCTCCTCAAAGTTTTCAAGGTCAAAGACAGGAGCATCTAGGAAGTTTAACTGCTTCAGGAATGAAAGACAGCTGAGCAGAAGTTTACGGGATTGCAGCTTAGCTTGTCCTCTGTCTAGCACCTCTTCCAATCTTTCATTTTCCTTGTGTGTGTGGCCCAAAATGGCTAAGCTACGATTGCTTGACTAACCCTGTTACACCGACTAGTTTGCAGCATCACTGCTGTAGCCAACAGAGAAAGCAATGCCCCTCTATAAAATGGGAATAATGAATCTCTTTTCCCTTCTAAATCTTTTGAAACATATAGATGAAAGTCTTACACAAGAAGTAAGTTCCTATTTTAAAACAAGCCTGCAATGTTGTTTGCCTGCAAAGAAACAAAGGTTACATGTTTCAAAAGTTTGCACAGTAAGTACTTACAAGCTGCACATTGTTTTTCATTACCAATGATTTGTTTTCTTGCAGAACAACTTCTTCTAAAATATTAAACATAGTCAAAGTGACTAATGCATTTTTTTAATCTAAGAATTGCTTAATTAAAAATTTACAAGGCACGCAATTTTGATTTCTGCCGACAATAGTCAAAACTTGTGTATAAAGATTAATTACTTATAAAGTAAAACACATCTCTTAAAACCTGACATTAAATTTGCATCTGCACTGTATATTGGATTTTATTCTACTCTCTTTAAGCAAAGGACTTCTGATGGACTTTTGGTAGAGTTTTAAACTGCTGATGGAAATGCACTGTATGAATTGACTATACTTGAACCAGCTAAAACCGAGAAGCAAACTATATTTTATACTTTTAGTTCTGATGCATTCATTATACCCTATGGACATCCTACTTAACAATATAGAAAATATACTGAATTTTGAATTACATTATATTATTGTGAATTATTGTCTTATGTCAAAAGGTATTCCTATTTCATATAAAATTAAACAACTTTGTTAAAATCTTCTTTAAAAATAGTTGCGCTTTTTTAACTATGTTACAACATTTTGTACTGACTCTAATGACAGAAAAATTTATATTTCTTTTACTATACCAAGACTGCCCTCTAGAGTCTCATTGGGCCAAATTAATCTCTGGTGTAACTCCTCTCTCCAGATTAGCTTTGAAATGTACACATCTTTACAGGCCCCATTATGCAGTGCTCCAATTCGAATGATACAATGCTTGCTTGAAAAAGTAGGTAATACAATTTCAAGACAAAGATGGGAATTTTTTCACTTACTATGAGCTCTGATAACTCATTACAAATAATTACTTGTAGCTTCTTTGCTGCACATATTTCACATTCCAATTGATTCGTAAAATATTAGGAAAACGATGAAAAAGAGAATAGTTTTAATCTCTTCCTAAAACCACGAGAGATGTGTATGTCTATAAAAGATGACAGAGGAAATGCATGCAGGATAACCGAATTAGGCTGGTACTTGTTCTTTCTTTACAAGTGTTAAAAAGCAGCACTTCTCCCCTCTGAGGGTTGGATTAAGCTTCCACTGAAGCCAATGGCAAACCTTAAGTAATCAAGAAAACAGAATTATTGCGCCGATTGCCAGAAGCATTTGTATTCAGTTGTTAAATTAATAATGGGTATCTGGTTCAATAAACAGTTGTGTTTCCCATCAAATTGTAGCTGCAGTGCTGCTTCTTATTACTTACCAATATATTATGCAAAAAAGGCAGGGGAAAGAGGACAAATGTGAAGCAAACAGACTCACACAATATGGTTTTAAAATATACAATGCAATGAAACAAACTCTTAGCGCACACTTGAAACCATGTACCACCTTAAATCATTGAAAGAGAGACTCATTTTCAGATTAAAAAATTGTAATTCTGAATTGCAACTCTATAATTTAAATCAAAGAATATAATAAAAAATAAGACTTTCTTTTTCTTCCCTCAAAGAACTGAATTATCACTTTTTTCCTGTTTCCCAGCTCCCAGTAGGAATGGCTCGTTCAAATCGGGTTGCACTTTGCATTTATTATATATTCTAAGGCAAATCTGGGATAAATAGCCCCAGCAAGCTAACTGAAATTGGCTTCACTTAGATAAAGCCAAAAGGATTTGACCCTCCATTGATATTTACAGCAGATGCATGTGAGATTGAAATATGGTTTATTGAATTATTTACTGGAATCTGCATTTATTCAATAAAGTTTTTCTTTATTCTGATCTCTCTGTAGGAAGTAACAAAAAAATCAATCTGGCCCACAATGAATGGTGAAGAACTAGTAACTGATTTTTTTTTTTTACTATAATTTTGTTGAGAATAAATCCCTGTTACTTCATCATTCTGTATTATATGGTCCTAAGTTCTAGTAATATAACTGCACCAGTTATATAATATATAATAATATATAATAATATATAATAATATATAATAATATATAATAATATATAATAATATATATATATTACCAGGGAGATCCGAGAGCATTCTCTCATAAGCAGCAGCGCACAGTTATTCTTGGCCACTGTGACTGCCACGTGAAGAGTTACAGGCAGTCATTTTGGACATCTAGGACCAATTTAATATCCTGAGGGCAGGGCATGCAGGAGAAACACTATACACACAGAATACCAAGAGCCTTTACTTTGTTTGGGTAGGTTGCACGCAACCTGGGAAATATTTCATTAGTATAACAATGCAAAGAATTACAAACATTATAGACCTAAATTGACAAAAACACTTACCAAATAAACTATTTTTTTTGCATCTAAAAGAAATGTTTGGAGTTTAATCTGAAGGCCACTGTAGTCAGTGGAAGTCTTTCCATTGACGTGAGTTGGCTTCTTACCTGTTCCTTCCTATCCTCTGTATACTTAAGATGGCAGGAATCAATTTAGACCATCTCCTAAACGCATCTACACAATCTAATGATCACAGGACACTGGATGAAGAATACAAAAGCCTCATACATCTCCCTGCTGTTCCAGGAAAACAGTTTTGATATCACTTTCTTCAGTACTTCCCTTGGCAATAACAGGAAAATATTCTACATTTCTCATTATCTCTTCTAAATTGGAATAGGTTTCTTATTACTCATTATAGTTTGGATCCTCTTTTTCTGACTATGCCTTGGAAATACTTGCAGTCATTCCCAACATAAAGATATGCTTTTATCTTTTAGGGAGTATTGATTTTTTTAATCTTCTAATTTTGTTGCCTTCAGGCTGATCATTTTTCACTATTAAGCCACTCTTTCACTAAAGCAGAAACACAGAGCAAAAAAGAGGCATTTTAAGAAAAAAAGCTCACCACTGATTTTGTCAAAAGTCACATCAAACATTTTTCCCCACCTACCCCTATTACAACCATGATTTCACAAATAATGGATAGTTCATTGGATCTGGGTGCTAAACCAAAGAGCCGTTATATTTTCACTGTTTAGAAAGATAAGATGCACTTTATATAACCACCTGCCGTAACACATGCATGAAGGATGTGAGCTAGAGTTTTGTACTCGACTGAACAGCATCCTGACCATTAGTCTGCAACTCACTTTGAGGCACCGCTTTCCCAGTGTCCCCAGTTGGAGCAGTTTCACTCTGTCTGAAATCACTGTGATAAAGAGTAAGCTTGTGAAAATGACTCCACTCCCTGGTATTGAGGGTGCATGCCTGCATAGTGGAACTACACATAGTGTTCATTGCATTCACAGCATTCTGTCACCTGCTTTTAAAAATGTTTAATTATTATAGAAAAGGAAATTCTGTAGAGAGAAGAAATCAAGAATTTATCCTTTCTTCTTTTTCCAAATATTCCTTCTCTTACTGATCAGGACAGTGTTTAAGAGTAAGATTTGTGTGTACTCCCCACAGTAGGAAAAGGGAATTGTATGAATGTGACCAGTTGCCACAGTGATCGATTGAACCACTGCAGACAGGGATCCATGGACATTTCATCTGATCTGGTGCTGATGCAGAACCGAGAGCACATTTCTGCTCTGTGCCTTGCACTGGCACTAATGCAAACAGGTGAATAGCCAGTTCAGGGAGCCGATCCAGCTGAAACCTTGCAAAAATCAGGATCACCTCTGCACGTGCAAAGGAGTGGAAGGGAATGCATGGCGTACAGCTGAGGTGGAGGGAGGTACAGTAGCCCTGAGAGAGGGTAGCTTTAGTAGAATAGTGCCTGAAATATTTTGAGCAGAACCAATAGCCTGTGGTTGGTATAAGAGGAGGTCTAGTTCCTGCTCTTCTTCTTCTTCATGACATTTGCCCACAGATGGTTTTCTAATCTCATATTTCAATACTGAAATAAGTAACTTGCCTTTAAAAGTGCTGATGATTCAGATGTCCTCAAAGACATGCTTAGACTATGTTAACAATTTTACCAGAAAGTTCAGCTAGAAATTGAACTACAAACGTGGTATCTGTGGAGAAACAACACCAAAACCGTTTTCAAATAAGAAAACCACACATTCCCCCATGTTGTAATTGCTTCCCCATATTCTTTTCAATACTAGCATCTTCAGATTAACTATTTCTTCAAGAAGAGGATATATGAAGAGGAAAATAACTTGAACACAAGCCATAGAATCTCAGTTAATTATTCTGTCAACACTTTCTTTCTTCTACTTATTTTCTCCTTCCACAATACCTTCCATTTAACCAAACGTTTCTTTTTACATCTTGGCATTACCAAGTTCATCCTCTCTCTAACATCTGTTACACATACAAGAACTGTATTGTTGCTTTTGGAAGGAAACTGCCACTCAGTGTTGTGTGATTGCCTGACACTCCATCTCTGATTATTGTTTTAACTTTTTAAAAAAATCTTATTTACAATCCTAAAGTCCAACAGTGTGAGAGGAAGAATCATAGCATATGAGATGTGTAAACATACTATTATAAAGGTATCATTGTATTTAAGCTGGTAGACAACAACACTAGATTTGTGTGTGTCCATGTGGAGGTGTATTAATTTCAACAGATGTCCATATAGCTAAATTAAGAAAGAAAAGGGTCTATGCTTTTTTTGCCCTAGACTCTCAATTTCTTGCTCTTGCTACATAACATTGATGTCAGGTAAGGATTAAAGATACGGTGTTTCTTCTATAATGCAGAACAATAATGCTCTAGTTAATCTAAAGTCAATTCTGAATTTGGGGTGAATTGTTCACACCTTACTCCTAAGGGCACAACACCATCCTGACTGCTGTCCCAAAGAGAAAACCAAAATATAAACTGAAATTTTGTCCCAGCATGGTGGATGAGCCTTTCTGGTTCCCCCAGCACAGGAGGTGCATGTAGAAGCCATACCTCTGGAGACAATGACATATGCTGCACCGCTGTGACTTCCCTGTGAGTCTGCACCAGTGGTACTGGAATTAAGCCAGATCCTGGAGTGATTAAAGCTTACAGATTTGAAATTATTTTTGCAAAAGCAGCTTGAAATAGCCACTTAGAAACTCCCTAGGTTCTGAGATATTCTGTTGAGCTGGCATGGTCTCATTCTGAATTTATACAATCTCCCCAGTAAATTTTGAAATTTCTTCAGAACTTCCTTCAAGCTTTCTTTAAGGATCTTTCTGAATTCTTCCCTGTAATTAGGGTCATCCAGATAACAGACATAATTTATCCCTTGCATTTTTTGTTCCATTATTCTTTGGATCCCATAGGATGCACTGGTTACCCTCCTCAGTAGTCCTTCACAGCCAATATTGACTTTATAGTTCTCACAACTTCTCACAATACCTTCACTGCATGAAAAGCAAACACAGAGTCCTACAAGTAATCCTGAGTCTGTAGTTCATTCTGGTGCTTTTCCACAGGCTGTCACGCTATGTGTGTCACAGGTCTAGCTGTAAAAGATACAGGAACTGCATCACCAGCCACAACTGGCCCTGAAGTGACTACCTTCTACCAATTGTATGTCTGTACTAAATGTCTCTGACATTACCCTTGTGCTTCCCAGTCCAGTCTTAAATTTGCAGACAATTTTTTATTCTTGTGGAACAAACTTCTTCTACTACAAATATCTCCAAAAGTAAATACATTCATAAGCTTCAGTGGCAGAAAGCATGGCAGAGACTGCATGCCTTTGGTAATAAATGCACTTTTTTTAGCCTTATTCCCACCCTGGAAAAAAAAAAAATCTACTTTTGTCCCTTAATAATCACAGGTGATTATACTCCTAAAAACACAGAGGAAGGTGCATATAAATGCTGTCCTGTAGCCTTAAGTCTGTTCCTGTAACTGAAAAAGATCAGGAAAGTTAGGTCTTTTTAACTGCAATGACTTCTCTGGAAGAACTAGGATAATGCTTAGGAACCTTCTTCTAACTTTAGGTCTGAATGCATTTATAATCTTTTTACGTCTACTTCTTATGCCAACATTGCCTTTTAATTTAAATAGTTATTTCCCCTCACTGTGTTTACACCCTGGATATATTTATAGATCGCAATCATAACCTCCTCCACACTACAATCTACTTAGATAAACAAGTCAGCCTTCTGCAATTCCCTTTGATAAAGATGGGTTCTCTGTTTTTATAGTCGTCTTAGTAGCCTCTCTGTGCACCTGATCCAGTTTCAGTTCACTGCTTCAGGGCATGGGTGAGAAGAATTGCCCGCAGTACACTAGGTGAAGTCTTGCAGTGTCAACAAGCAATGTCCACATGTAATGTCACTAGCCTTTGTCCATCTCTACTGCTCAACCCTGTAGTATTCCAGAAGTCTTCAGTATTGATGGAGCTTTCGACTTTGTACCAGCATCATCAGAACTACACATTTCACCCTTTTATTTTAACCTGCCCCTTTCAGCACTACCCATTCCAGTCTTCACTCACCTATTTTCCTTGCTTCCTACCTCCCTTACACTTTCTCCAATAACTACCACTTTCTCGATTTTGCTTGAGGTTTCCCTCATGTCTCTTCTTCAGGTCGACTAATGCAAATCAAACTGACGAAATCTACTCCCTCTGTTTGCATATCAGTCTCAACAGGTCAGTCCCACAGGATTTTCTTCTGATTCATTCTTATTGCACATTGCATCATTTTCTATTTTCTTTCTATATTTTTTCATGTGTTCTTCCAGAAATTCTTATAAAGTATAATATGCCTTTGAGATGAGGTTTTGAGGCCTGCAATTAGTTTAGGTCACATTTTTTTCATTTTGTAAAAGAGGCATTACATTCACTATTTTTTAATCATATTCTCAGTCATCCCAACACCAGTTCATACCCCAATATCCTTCTCCTCATCTGATTGCAAGACTGTTGAAAAATCTCACTTGTGATGCTTGAACTGGAGATTCCTTTGCCAATTTTTTGAGAAATCTCAGATTATTTGATCTCCCCCAGCTTGAATGCAATAACCTTTCTTAAAGTGTTACTCCTGTCTCAGTTGAAGCTGTTTATGTTTCCATAATCTTATTAACATTTTCCATCTTCCTTTTGGTCCCACTAAAACACCACATTATTTGAAACTGAATCAAAGTATTCACTTAGTCTTGAGGCTAAACTGAAAATGCCTTCCATCTAGATACTGTGTAGACACTTTACTTCTTCTCCTTTAGTTCTTTGTCATTTGTTTTACTATTCTTTGCAAGGTCTACTTCATGTTGAGTCTCTGCCTGTTCTTAACATCCTTCTTGAAATGTCTGTTCATCCAGTTAGCTCTGAAGTCCTTTCCATGATTTTTTTTCCCATTTGAGACAAATTTTAATAACGCAGGCACCTTGGGTTTGATGTTGAAGGCCCTGAGACTTCATTCTACCTGGATTCAGTATCTGATTCCCTTTGTTTATTCAGGTTTGCCTTCTTACTTAGCTACAGGTCTGTTCATGTTTAGCCTTACTTCTAGCTAAAACTGAATTGACTTGTGAACACTAAAGTTTTCTTTCTGTTTTCTATTTTACTTAAATGTCCTTATCACTAACCAAGATGAAGCCTAAAATGGTATTATGTCCTGTTTTAGCAATGACACTTTGGTGGAGGAGACTGCTGCCATGTAACATGGGATGTCTGTATCACACCATAGTCATTAGTGTTTAGCTATTTCTACATTTTTGTTGTTTACCTTCTGCAAAATGTTTCCAACCTCTGTTTCATCTCACGCCTATCACACGTTCTTGTTCCTGACAGAAATCACCACTGTTATGTTGCACTAGGATTACACTGTAGCAGATGTGCATAGATATTGTGGTTCAGTAAGAAAATTTACTGTTATTAAAATGTAAGCACATTTTTAATTTACAAGTGTAAACAGTAATGTTTTTTAAAGGATTCCCACTTTAGTTCTGTAGGAACAACTGAGCTCCTTTTCAACTTTCTCAACTCTATCAGCCTCAGAAATGTTAAGACTATGGGGGACTATGCGATGATCATGTTGTCTCCCTCCACCTGTAACATAAGGTGCTGAAACTTGATCCACTTAACTCTCTCCCAAGATGTTTCCTGTGTAACAACAGAATATTTTTAAGGAATCCATAAATTTTGGATGTGAAGATGGAAAATCTGTTTCTTCCCATGGTAATTTGAATTTGCCTATTTTTAATTCCATTTTTTATTATATACTTCTACACTGGATATAAAAAAAATCCTTTATCATTGGATATTTTCTCCCTTTAATCATACTGCCTTCATATCACTTGTCAGTCTTCTTTTTCATAAACTAATTGAGCCCTTCAAATTTCATACTTTACAGTGTTTTTTCCAGCTCTTGAATTTGATTGTTTTCTCGATTTTCCCCACATCCTTTAAAAAATATGGACAGCGTGAGTGGAGATAATAATTTGGTATGAGTCTTAGTGCTACTTCCATTTCTAGTGCAACTTGCTCTTCTCTTATTCATTTATACTGAACAGCCTTATTAGCTGTTTTTTTCTTGGAAGATACATAGGACATTAGCATATCGTTACCACTATCGGCATGTGTGCACGAGGTGAGCACTAGAGCTGTCAGCATGCTAAGATAAAAAGAGTGGTATTATTTTGGCTTTGTCCCCCCACAAAACACAAAATATCAGTCACAAGTGGTGCTGATGTGCTGTGCCTCCATGCTGATCCAGACTCTCTGAGATTTATTTTCAAAATGTTGGAGGGTAAATCAGGAGGGATTGTCACTCTCTGTTGCGCAATGTGAGAGTAAAGTTAGGAATGAGATTTAGGAATTAGGCACTGTACCACCCTGCTGCTTGGCTGCACTACTGACTATCATATTCTTGGAAGAGAAACATTAACGTGGTCCCTGATAGGTGACTCACCTGAATGAAGGAAAAATACTGTGACAGTAACAGCTAGTGAGTGTGAGTCAAAATTAATATTGCAGGATGAGATGTCTACTTTCTTGAATTTATAATTGCTTAGCAATGAAAATATGAGATTATAGTTGTCAGGTACTCTGCTTTTCCTGACTTGGTCTTGCTATAATTTTCAGCACTCACAATTTGTTTGAAACTGAAATTCAAGAATTGCAAAACTCAAATGTCGATGGAGTTTTAAACTGTCCTGTTACTAAAACTAATATAAACTATGATTTTTAAAAAGCACAACAAAAAGAACAACAGAATAATCCTGAAACAGAAAACCATTTCTCTGATGATTCTGTCTAACAGAATATTACTTCTGGATGCACCAGTTTCTATCAAATAGAAACTTTTTTAAAAAAACCAAGTATCGTTTTATGAGATGATAGCACTCTCGTCCTCTCTAGTAAGTCTAACAGGGTAAAGTTATCAATATACACAACAGCGTTTAAACCCTTCTGCAAGAAAACTTTGTTTGCCACGTGGATTTTTTATTGACCTGTGTTTTTTCTTTCGAAGACCATAAGCTCTATTCACTTTTTAGTACTTAAAACATTGTGTTTGCATGTTCTGGACACTACAGAAAACTGTCCCCACACTGAAAATGCTTAATCACAAACAAAAAATGTAACCCTGCCTAACCCCTTCTAGTGGAAATGCTGCCTGGCAGGGGGGGTCATCGCAAGAGCTGGTGCCACTTCCTTACCAGTACCCGTACCCGTGCCAGTACTCAAAATATGACACAAAGGTAACCGGTGGTGTGATTTTCACTGGACCTCTCTAAGGACTTCATTTTAGTCTCTAAAAGCACCCACATAGCCACAAGGTTCTCAAGGTGAAAGAGGTGACGCTATGTGAAGAGTCTCTTGAAGTTTGGGTAGGATACCACTGTTTTAACAGTTAAGCGATGTACAGCAACTTCTTCATTCTGAAGCTGTTGAAAAATCTCAGAAACAATAATGTTTTTGTCCACTGCACTTTTCTATGTTTTCAAAGAAGCAACATGACTTACCTTATGTTTAACTGCAAAGTATAAGTGCACACTGTAACAAATAAATGTAAGCGGTGTAGGCTGGAGCCCTGGGACACATATTACTTATACATATCTTGTTGGTAACAGAACATAAATACTTCACTAAAGTCTCCATTTGTAATTTGTGCTGAACGTTTCTGAACATATGAAATATGAATTACGTTTTGTAATGGCCCTTTGTGTTGAGGTCTAGCGGGAAAATATTGTTCTCCATGAGACAAAGTAAATTGCAATGATTCCTGAAGGGACTTGACTTTTGTACAAGAAAATACATTTAATCTGACATAGTTACTCTAATGATCTCTCATGTTATCTTTTATTGAACACAAAATGAGGTACAGCCATCAAAGTTTAGCATGCTACTGAGTGCACCATCATTAGATTACCAATATAAGGCTAAAGGGAATTTACTTAGCTCTACACACTTTTAGGGACTCACAAGTTTAGTAGAGTGGTCTGTGCCACCTGGTATTTAAAGGAAGAAGGCTTGCAAAATGTAGTTTTAGGAACATGTACACTCAAAAGAAGTTAGAAACAATCATTCTCTCTTCAAATGTATAAGGCATCAAGGGATCTCTTCTTAAGAGAGGGCTAAGAGGGGAACTCATCGCTGTCTTCAACTACCTACCGGGACATTACAGAGAAGGCAGAGCCAGACTCTTCTCAGAGGTGGACAGCAAAAGGACAACAGGCGATGGGCTTAAGTTGAAAGAAGGAAAATTCCAATTTGATATTAGGAAAACAATTTCACAGTGAGGTGATCAGACATCAGAAGAGATTGCCCAGGGTGGCCATGGAGTTTCCTTCTTTGGGGGATGCTCCGAACTTGACCAGAAAGGGCCATATGCAACCTGATCAAACTTCAGAGCTAGATCTCAATTCAAAGTCCACCCTGCTCTGAACAGGAGTTTGGGCCAGATGACACCACAGGTCCTTTCCAACCTACATTATTGCATGAATCTATGATCTTAGTCTAGGTTTTATCATAATTATAATGTATCTATTATGTGAAACCTTATTTCATCTGTAAAATGGAGTATAATCATCTGTGACAGATGTTCTGAAGAATACAAATACAGTACAGTTCCCTATGAAGAATACAAAATTACTGTTGTCTTGTATTATAGATATGACTAATAATACTTCTTTATGGTTAAATCTGCTTCCAGTTAGTTATATGAGAATGAATCCCCTTCAGCAGAGGGTTTTATTAGATTTTAACAGAATAACTGACAGCATAATCAGACTTTTTATTATTTTGATATTCTTCATATACAAACAATTGTTATACATGAACTTCATAACTATTTTGCTATTTCCATGATATCCCTTTCTTCATCTGATTACTGTTCCTAATCTCAGCACAGGATGAGACAGCACTGTGGAGAAATGGCGGGGTGGGGGGAGAAGTATAACGTATGTAAATGAAGCCTGCTGAAGCTACACTTTACAGTCTTTTGTTTATTCTGTTCAGTTTGGTCTGGTCTATCTTCCTCCTTAAAGAGGGATCAGACATTTTTCTTCTTTAATATTCTCATTTGCAAAGCTTTTGCAAACAACTTTTTTTTTTTTTTTTTTTTTTTTTTAAACCCAGAAATATCAGCTCCAACATCAAAGCAAGCTCAGAGGAAACAGCTGCACCTTGTGCATTGATTTGAGTTAAACTAGCACAGAGAAAAGGTGTTCCTGAAACTTGCAAAGATCTTTTGCAAAACCCAGCATCACATGTTTGATAGTATACAGTTTCTTTCTGTGTTTTTGTTGCTTTGAAAAAGAATTTCTGAAACTATATAGCCCGTTCACCATAACATTCAAGATTAATCTCAGTTCTGTTGTGATATTGTAATACAGAGCCCAGCGGAGGTTTGTGGCATTCGTGTACATTTCCATGCCTTCACACATCTGACTTTATTTCATGTATGATAGTGGCAACTAAGTATTTTAAGGTCATAATGCTCGTTTTCATTATTATATCCTTTTAATGTGTTAACTATACGCTCAACTTTAACTTTTCATGAATATGGTTTTGGGGTGGAATTGGTTTGGGGTCTTTGTTTTCATTTTAGGAGATAAGGAAATGAAATAAAAATTTTCAAGCATAGAAAAGCTGTTACTTGTGCAGGACTTTGTCTTACTCAGCCTAGACCTTTTGAGAAGTTGGGAGTAGTTAAAAACTTGTCCTTGGTAGCTTGATGTAGCTTTTTGTAGCAGATGCTTTTTGTTAGTTAACTTAGTCACTAAGGTATTTCAAAGGTTAGGATGAATGCTGAAGGAATCTGGAGAGGGGCAGGAAGTAGGTGTATCAGTTAAAGAGACATAATTAATTAGGGAGATGCACAGCTGTTACTTAATTCTGTTTTTTAATATAAATATAACACTCTCTTGAAAAGATTAAAGAAAGGCAGAAACCTCTCTATTTACATTGCAGTCATTTTCCATTATAAGGCTGTATTTATACTTCTTTGTAATATTGTCTTTGACTACTTATTTTAGCTGAAATTTATTCTTAATCTGAAGGCAAAAGTAAGGGGTTTTGCATATTTAAAAAAGAAATTAAGACATGGTATGCTGGTCTTTTTTAAATGAACCTCATTTAAAAGCTTGACCTATCTGTGTTTCTTGGAGGACTTTTACTTGCAAAACTGCTTGTTATTTTCTGAACTTTTAATATAAATTACAATAACAGCTTTCTTTCATATTTCCTCCAAATTTCACATGCCAATGGCATGCAGAAGAAGTTCTAGTTAAACAAAGTGTATAGTGGTATTTAGTTACAGATAATTTCAGACTGAAATGCCCCAGACTCCAGAAGATAACACATGGGTCTCTTTAATACGCTGTCAGTACCCTCCCCACTGCTGCCACATCTGCTGATCCTGCGTTTGCCTCTGTGGTCATACTTGACATCTTCTCACACTGTTTCCACCCCACCAGCAGCCTGCTTCTTTCTCTGGCAGAGAGCATCACTCAATGAAGGCATGTGTCTGTGAGGTAGGACCATTGGCCTAAGACCTCTGGGACCCAGAAGACTCCTGCCAGAGACCTGGAGGCCAGAGGCTGCAGCCCTCTGCTGTCTGTGTGCCCAATCTGGCACCGTCATCAGCAGCACATCAGGAAGGTAAGATGTCAAACAAACCTGTAAGGCCAGCTAGTGTCGAAAGAGCATCAGAGCAGAATTTCAGCAGACTCTTGCCCCTGTGAAAGTCAAAGAAGATCTGATTTACATCTGCTTTTCTCCCCTTTCCCTGCACTCACTTCACACAGTCTCTTCTTCTTCCCTGCACATTATCCGAGCAGGCAGTGTCTCTCCATAGAAAAAATATTAGTCACAAAAGATATATATAGACTGCCCCTAATCAAGAGGCTCATCCCACTCCCAGAGTAGGATTGTGGGCATCAGCCATGCATCTCCAAGAGTCAATGTCTCCACTCCTTTATCCTCAGTCCTACCTTCTTCCCACCATAAATCCCAAAGCTGCCCTACCCAGGCTGTTTCTTGTTTTGGAGCTGGTTTTCCTGCCAGCTGACCCATGTCTCTTTGAGAGTACCACTGCCTCACCCTGGGGATCCCGGGAGCAAAGAGGGCAGTACGGATGACGATGGAAGCAGAGCCAGTGAGTGAAACAGTGAGTCAGCCAAGCTCACAGCACTGATGCACCTGACAGGAGTGTCTTCTGCATGGATGTACATGGTGAGCCCTGGAACCATGGAGTCACATTATCGTGGTATCTGGCTAGCAGCTGCCTGCCTAATTTAGTGATGTTTCCCCTGAGTATTTCCCTGGTATCTTAAAATTTGCAGCTCTGAAGTTTCATGAACTGGAGGTGATAATTTTTTTTTTACTTAATAGCCCCAGTGAGATTTGTCCTCCGTTGCTTTGTCTTAACACTTACTGAACCTGTGCAAACTTTTGGCATTTACACCATTTACACCATGTGGCAATCGGGTCCACAGTTTAATGAGCCTCAGCATCTGCCCAGTAATTGGTTCCAGTATAAGCTTGAAAACGAATAGTTTCTCTTCCTACAATGACAATGACGCATTTACTCCCATGGCCAGCTGAAAAGATGTTCTTTTTATATTTAGTGAAATAAAATAAAAAACGTAGTAAACAGATAGTTTAGTAAGTATTTAATGTTACTTGACAACCAAGAATACTATTTAAACCCAAATGATACTTTCCTGTAATGCTAACAGCCTCACAACACAGGCAGGACAAGGTTTGTAGAAGTAACATATCTTAACAGACCAAATAATCTAGACCTATTGTTCTAATAAACAATATTACCTACAAATCTTATCCTGCCAACAGAACTAAGTATAATTTACAATTTTACAGCTCAGGTCACTTCTAGAGATGTTTGTGTAGCATCATGTTTGTCTCTTATTTTTAAACCTGACAGACTTTTCTGTCAATAAAATGTAATACAGAAGGCAACATATAAAAGAATATTTTTCTTTTACCAAGAGTAAAATGAAGCTTAACTACTTTCCAAACACACAAAAGGGAATCCAGAAGGGTTCAGGCCTTTTGCACTGTGCATTTCTGAGGTGGAGATAACAACAAAAAGAAAGTTTGTGATTCATCATATAACGGGCAGAAAAAATCTCACAGATCTTGATGCACCATCTTGCCACAAGATACTACTTTACCAGACTAATTCATATTCCTCAGCTTGGCCCAGTTCAGCAACCCCTCTTGTCTACAAAGCACATATACACTCAATTGCACCTACGTGTCATATTATGTAACCCAAATTAAGCACATGTCTAAATCACTTGGGATTTTAATTAGGCAACTAGTTAAAAAGGCTAGCATCCTAAACCTACAAAAAACTTGGAAGAAAAAGCCTTGGAAGCAAGAATTCCAGCAAGAAAATATGAATGAAAATTGATACCGTTAAGCCCAAAATGCCATCAAAAAGCCATAATTCAGCAGTAATGAAATAGTTCTGCTGCTTTAAATGACAAAATCAGCAATACAATATAAAAAATGAATAAACAAGTGCTAAAAAAGAGTTATTGAATTAATAATGTAGATTTTATATTAAGAAATGTAACTGTCAAGGAATACAGATATCCTAAGAACGTATCAGTGAAGGTTTTTTTACAGCATGGTTTCAGGACAAAAGCTTATAATTTTAACTATCCAGCAGTACCAAAAGAAATCCCAGTAACCATTACAAATCCATTTCTATCAGGTGATAGAATCTGGAAATGTCGATGAATAGTCAGAAGTGTAACATTTGGGGGCTTTGTTTTAAAGGCAGAAGAGAAATACTTATCAAATTTTTGAGTTCGTGTCCTTATTTTTAACATTATCTAAAGACAACATTAGATAGTATCTACTGAATGTAAACATTAAATCATCAGTTCTGTATAATTTTTGCATAGATTTTCAAGGCACTGCCTGGAAAGCAATAGCTGACACACTTTTAATAACTTTTAATAACTACTGAAACTGTAAGGGCTGGAAGCACTAAGGAAGTGCTGGGAACAGAGGGAAAAACACTGTTGTATGGTTGTTTTCAAAGGGAAAGTGTAATGATCTGAATAAATATGGGCTAACAAGTCTGATGTTGATACCAAGCACAACAATACAGCCACTGGTGTGGGAGTATTACCAATAAGGAATGGAAGAGCAGACATATAGTGGAGAGACGTCTGCTACAGAACCAGTCTGCATCACTTTGGTCAGCAGCACTGCACGGTTATGCCAGCATGAACTCAACTTTCTTCACTTTGTGAAGGTTTTCCACCATAGAAGGACAGTCAAAGCCTACCAGTGATCAAACAAAATAACCCTGAAACGAAGCCACCTGGAAGGAGCCAGTGGCTTTACTATAGTTTTGGAAAAGAAATCTGACCGGGGGGGGGGGGTCTCAGTGACCCTGCTCAGGTGTGCACTGTGTGTTGCTGAAGCACTGCATAACCATGGCGGGTGGTTGGTCCATGGAGGAGTAGCCACAAGATAAAGCAAATTAAATACCATAATAAGAAAAAAACTTTCATCTGCAAGTTAATAAAAACTTTTTTTTTTAAACCTATATTAAATTACTAGAAACCAAAGCTTCTGATCTAAAATATCACAGACATGGGAAACTTTGTTACAGAACATAGGTGGATCCCTGGCTATTTGATAATATCTAACATTTCTACAAAGATTCTACACTTCTTCCCCTCTGCAAGCTAATAACTGGCCACATGGTAGCTGTTTTTACAAAGGGAAGAATTTGGGCTATAAACACTTCCAAAGACACTCTTCTTTCAAATAGGCAAAAGACAATGCAAAGTCATGCACTGTGGTGCCATATCTAAATTTTACCTCTTTCTGCAGCTGTGATGCTTATGCATAAAATCTGTTTTCAAAAATTAAAGAGACCAATATTGTTCTGTTGCAACACTTTGTCTTGTTGTTTTTTTTTTTTTTTACTTGAGTTAAAAGACATGTTAAGCTGGCTTAAAAATGTAATCAAAATATTTGGAGGTAGTGGAAAATGCTTTGTGGTATTTTACAGAATGATTAGATTACAGAAATAACAAAAAGAAGGACAAAAACTGTAAGAATTTCATCCTAGTGCTGCCACTGGTAGCAGGGTTACTCTAGGCAGGCATCTTTTGTGCACTCTGCCTGGTAAGTTATGCTTTTGAATGCAAAAGTTTTGACCATCACTTTTCCTTAGTACTAACAGAAACTTTAGAACAATATTACAACTGTTTTCAGAAACAGAATTTGTCTCAAGAAACCAGACTGATTTGTTCAACAAGATATTCTCAATGTCTACCTGCATTGCAATCAAATTAGGCATGTGGCTCACGGGGTTCAGTTCAACTACAGGAGTGCTCAGCTGAGTAAGAATTTGCTTATCCTGAGTGATAAATATGTATTCTGACCCTCTGTTGTCTAGCAAAACACACAGAGGATGGATAACGTTGCATGTAAATGCCTAATGACAAGTGCCAGGATTAATGTGACTAAGCCTGGCAGTGAGATAGACCTACTTGCTGCATATTCTGGTAATGGATCAAAAGAAGAATTGTACTTGCACAACGAGTTGCAGCAGAGGTTAATGCATCTTGTAGAGAAAGGGAAGATCCCAATCTCCTAACAACAGCTCACAGGAAAAACTCCCTCTTTGACTCTTCCTAGGGCAATTATATCTAACATCTAATTGTTGGGGTTTGCTTTAGTTCAAAATATAACATGGCTGTCTACATTGTGTGCAAGCAGTTCGTTGTTCAACAGAAATATCACTTGTTTTATTAATTGTATCTCATAAAAATCAATGATAACGATACCTGTGCATGTAAAGGTACAACCAAGTTTTGTTTTACGATTTGACTTGTTTATAGACAGCCTTCAAATGCTTTGTGTGAAAGAGGTTAGTTGTTTGTTTGTTTGTTTGTTTGTTTTAATTTGTATTTGCTAAAGAGTGATTCCTCCATTTTTTAGTATACATGAATATTCAAATTTTTTCAGCCTAACTTTTTATTCAGGGGATCATCCCTCTCAGTGAGAGAGAACATTTGTTAAATTTAAAATTTATTGCCACATTCTTTGTGGGAAACTCAGCCCTGCTAAGAACAAACCATTCTGAGCACCGTGCCAGATCTTTCTGCCTTTTCCTACCCCTCTCTATGCAGAGGAAGGATGTGAAAGTACGGCATCCTACCGTGGCCACACGCAATGGTCTCAGGAGGGACAGACAGACCACATCACCTTCCTGAAAGGAGAAAGGCCAAAGGTCTGTGAGGATGGGGATGAGCTCCGCAGGGATGAGGATGCTAGCGTGGGTTTGGGGATATTTACTGACCCTGAGCATGCCCGTGTCTTCTCGCTGCTGTGCTCAGTGCCCCAAAGCTCTGCCCCACAGCCTGCTTTGCTCACATGCCCTGCCCCAGGCTGAGAGGCTCAGGAAGGCAGTCACTGACACTTCATCTTCACCTGCCATGTGGGGGTACTCTCTCACAAAAAATGGCTCTGAAGATGGTCTCCTATGAGTTTTTCACGTACCTCAGCCAGAGGGAGGACTCATCTGGAAAACTGGCAGCCTCCTGGCAGGGAGGATCTGGCTGCCTGAAGGGAGAGGACCTTGCAGGGTGTACTGCAGGGATATGCTGTGTTTCCAAACATGGAACTGTCCTACATAGACAGTAGCCTGGCTTCATGAACCAGCTAACAGAGCAAGACAGAGGTGGGCAGGCTGACATGCTATGCTTCTGACAGAGCTAGATACTTGGTTGTAGCAACTCAACTTCCCCCTTTGTCCCCTGTAGTATGACATCTCTCTGATCTGATACCTTTGGCTTTCCCAGACTAAAACTTCTCAGATGTTAACTGCTGTTTATTTGATCACTACTACTCTGTTCCTTTCAATTTCAAGACCACCTGTAGTTCACAGCTCTCTAGCCAGACCCTTCTCTGTCATGGCATCTGGCAGCCAGTCAAGTTCACTGCTGGCATTTGCTGGCACAAGTGTACTTCAGCATTTTCCCATGGTAAACACCACTGTTTCAGTGCCGCGTAGGAGCTCATATGGCTAAAGAAACATCATATTGTCTTGTGGTTTGATAATGCTTTCATATTGCTGGAGCCTTCTAACAGGCAGCATCTGCCTTCTCCACAGCTGACTAATGGTAGCTCTGCTCTCCAGCAGAGTGCCAGCTATTGCTTTCAGTTTCTTGGTGTCTTTCAGACCGCACATACCTAAAACCCAGCAAGCGGAGGGGCAGGGGAAAGAGCCCTGTCTTAGGTAACTGAGGTTGCTAGTCACAGTATAATGTAAAGAGTTCTGCAAGCCCCAGTGCCAGCAGTTTGGTATACTCCTTCCCTACATGGAGCAGGCTGAACACATAAATTATGAAAATTAATTCTGGAAGGAGGCCCAGTGCTCACAGCATCCGCAACAGCTACCAAATACTCAGCATTTGCAGAAAGATTCTCCAGTTGCTACCACTGAGGATTCCCCTTTGGCAGCATCCACACTTTGCCCAGATCGCTTACATTACGTGAGCACACACATTTCTCCCCATAGGTGAGGAAGACTGTGCAAAGAGCATTTCTACTCATAAGAACAACTGCAGAGTTTCAGACCAAAGGCCCATTTCACCCTGTATTGTGCGTCTAACTGTGGCCATTACTGGATGCTTAGAGAGAAAGCATCAAAGGAAAGCATGGGGTAGTAGCTCCCTGAAGTATCTCATTCAGCTTCCAACAGTTTGCAGAACAAGGCTATTTAATCTCTTGTATAGAAATCATTCCTTGCTTCAGATCCCATTCCTGTCACTGTTCTCTGCACATTTTCTAGTTTTATAATATCCTTTTTTTTGTGACAGAGAGGGCCAAAACTGCACACAATATCCCTGGGCACACCAGTGTTTTATATAATGACATGACAATGCTTTCTGTTTTGTTCTCTGTTTCTGTCCCAATAGTTACTACTGTTCTATTTGCCATTTGATAACATTTAAGTACTAAGCATGCTTCCAGAAATCTTCCACAAAATCATTTTCGCACGAATACATATTTAAAAAATAAGCAACACACCTAAAAAAAAAAAAACCCACAACCAAAACAGAAGAGTTATTTGTCTCTAATTTAAAGGTGTAAATTTTCTCTTTGTCCTAAGAATAAAAGGAAAACCTTGCACAATACAGTGCTTAAGATACAAATGAGTTAATATTCTTTCTGGAATATTTTTTGGCCATTCACTAATGTTGGCTAAATTCATATATCTATCTACCAACCTCTAAGTCTTGAGTATTCAAGCTGTCATTCTAGATGTTTCATGTGCGCTGTCCTCTGTGTGTTTCCTGCTCACACTATGAACTTACTGAAGTGAAACAGTCTAATTAAGCAAGAAACCCTCTTAGGTTCCCTGCACATGTATTATTAGGGGTGTTGGTATTAACTTCATATGTGTGACTTTCCATTAAAGAAATGCTCAAAACCTTTTCTTGAGAACTCCAATATTTCCAATGCTTGCAAGAGACCTTCTTTGTAACTGAGGAATTGGGGTAGGGAAGATGCTTTTGAAATAAGTTAATGTAATTAAATGCAGATTTTGCTGGCCATGAAATTTTGAAAAATTACCAGTCACTGGCTTTGAACAGCTTGGTAGTATCAACAAGGTAAAAAAAAATATTTACATATATATATACACACACACACACACATTTTCTTGTTACTCGAAGAAGCATGACTGGGAAAACGGGTAGCAGAGGTTCATCCTTGCAACTTTGGGCGACTTCAGGCAACTTCAGAGCACCCGTTGTCCCCCTCTCTGCATTTTGGTGATGTCATGGGAGGTGGGTTGAGGACCAGTCTTGAAACTCAAATGAAGATGACAGCTTTCATAAGGGTCTTCAGGCTCAGCTTAACTAAACACTCTGCAAAATTATGCAGCATCTGGAGGATCCCTGGTAAGCAGAGGACAACATTGAAATAGCTGCATAAAACAGACGAGGTGTTCCTTATCCTATGTTTTTCTGGTCAATGAGGAGAAGGGGAAGTAATTGCTCAACTCTGTAAACTAGATGTATAAGGTGCCACATGAGATGTCAGTAAGTTTAACACAATTAGGGATACAAGATATCTTGATGGAGTATAACACCTCCACTAGCATAGACTTCAGACACAGAGATTGCTATGATCGTGGTCTTCTCCATGCCAAAGGACAAGGCAGAGGACCAACTCTTAAGGCTGCAACACTCTCCAATTCTTTGGCAATCAGACATGCAAAACTTAGCTACACAAAAATGATGAGCTTCTGCCTCTTGGACTCAGCTTAGATTGGCCTGTCAGCATGGACAGTTTAGATGAGCCCTTGACCTAAGATTTCCAGCACAGTATAACTTCTTGTCCATCCCAGCAACAGTGTGAGATTTATCCAGTATGAGTTTTTGAAGAGCTCAGCCAGAGAAGATTGTGACCATACACTCTGTGGCGTCATGTTGATTTTATGAGACCTTGAGACATTACTGCTGACTCTTTCTGGAGAGAAGAGGTCTCACTCCTTCCTCCATCAACTCCTCGTTTTTCTAAAACACCAACCACTCTTGCTTGCTGTCTGGATGTTTTGCCAATTTAAAAAAAAAACAAACCCCACAGAACTACAACCCCAAAAATGAATATACTTACTCTACCTTCTGTTAAGCAGCAACACCTCATCAAATTATATGTTTGTGATTCAATTCAAGATAAAAAATTGATTAATAAAAGCACAGAAAACTCAGATTTCCACTCAAGAAAATAAGAACTTTTAAAAATTTACTTAATTTCCATTTTGTTCTGAATGTCATTGTTTCCATTTATTTGACTGGCGAAATTTTGTTGTCAGAACTGGCCTACCTTTGCCAAACTTTTCACTTTAAATACAATTTTTTGACCAAAAATATATTGAAAGATTTCAGCCGGCTCTAATATTTCAGTTTTATGTCTGCGATGGTGCTTATTGGCTCTAATTACATTGCGCTAGGCATTGTATATGCTCATTAATAACAGTCCTTTCTCCATGTCTGCTCTCCAGCTTCTTCTGTGCGCACCCCCACTGATGATCACCCCTGTGGTGAACGCAGCAAGGCAACCTACCAAGACTCTCTAGCACTGTCATCCAGTGAGATGGGGTGATGAGAGGAGCAAAATATCCAACCTTCTCCTTACCATTCATCTTCCAACAAGCAAAGAGAGTTCATAGAAACCTTAAAAGAAGGGATGAAAAATATACCTAGGGGAAACTTGGTAGCAAGAATCTCTAGATTTTTTATGAAATAAAGAATGACTTCATAAAACATAAAATGCATGAGGCCAACTCAGCTCTTTGGAAGAGAAGGGTTAAAAACTCACTCAGACATGATCTAGCCTAGCAGAGAGAAAGAATTGTGAAGAAAACCAACCCATGGTAATCACAGTCATGATAGAGAGGACTGGACCCAGAAGACCTAAGAAATAAACCTGAAGTAAACATTTCAAGACTCACCAGTCCTTGTGGATGCCAGACACCAACCCATATCAAAACCAGGTGATCCTCTGTTAAACTGTTTAAGGTATGGCTAGGTTTTATGACAATGTTGGAATGATGTCCACTGTTGGAGAGGTCAGCAAGGCCCAGAGCATTTGTCTTTTGTTGATGATCTCCTCCATCTTGATCTTACCAAGTAAGAAGAGGACATGGTTTTACTGGGAATGCATAGGTCAGGGAAACAAACAAAAAAACCTGCTAGACAAGGAAACCAGGAGAATTTATCTGCAGAGAGGTGTTACCTCAAAGGAGAGAGTAGCCCTTAGCAACTTTAAAGACTACATTTGGATTGTCAACAAAACAGTCTGTATTTGGAGGAAAAATTAGGAAGCAAAAGTTGGGGAAGAATTACTTACTCACAGTTTTATTACTATTCTTTATATACTTCCATTCAGAGACGTTAGACAAAGCAGTGTGTTCTAGCCTGCAGTACTATGAATAAACAAATTATTTTTGACGAACTGAGCAATCTCTTTATAAGGTAGGGAAGACTGAAGGAAAATTGTCCCAACTGAAGGAAATGGCAGAATTAGGGAAATTTGATGTGACTTTTAGGAGCTTTCTGAGTCCTCTGAGAGGTCTTTCAGAGATTAAAACAAATTGCCTTGGCATACAATATGCGCTTTATTAAATTCAGATGACTGGGGGGAGAAAATCTGGGTTTTGATACCTGCATTCACCCAAAGAAATGTCTTAGAGAAGGGACATCAGCCAGATTCAAAGGAAAAAAGTAAAAACAGCCCTCCTATATATGTAAAATCCTCATGAGCCTGCCAAAAAAAAGACGCATTTTCCCTTGCGTTTCTTTAGTTGGAAGCAAATTCCCTAGGCATAGCTTGAAAATGTGAAATGGTTAAGAACTCCATTATCATTCATGCTTCAGCAACTTCATTATGTACACAAGCCCAGTCTTTTACAGGCTAAAAGAGCAATCCTGATCCATGCTGCATGCCATCTATAACGTAGCCTTGCTGAAATACCCATACCACTAACATCTGTCTTGTGCAATGTTAAAAGGAAAAAAAAGGGGAAAGATTCCCATAGATAAAATGCACATGAGGATGACAAAAAAGGAAAATACAGAAACCTATGACAGACAAATTTTATTAATGGCTCGACCATATGCATTCAAGGAATAATTAACTATTCACAGGTGAAATTAGCAGATAGGACTGTCTGTCGGGAGCAAATTGAATAGACCCTGATTATATCAATAGTTTTCAACCAGTGTCCCCTGGTTATCAAACTATCAAATAAATTTGTCCACTCTCTCGTTTTCTGGGAGGAGGGGGTTAGGAGGAAGGGAGAACTTTAATTATCCGGCCACGGTATATGGCAGGTCATTAATAAAACCTAGTTATCTGGCTGCAGGTTTTATAGTTTTACTGTTATCTATCTTTTATCTAAATAAACATTTGGAAAATGTCCTTAAAATTACTGGAGATACTTTGCCCCTTCTCCGCCAGATATTTGAAAATGAAACTTTGCTGGATTTTACTATACAATACATGGCGTCACCTCAAAGACTCCCACCTTCTTCCTCCTACCACTATAATGGAATTGTAGAGTTTGGCGGTACATACATTGATGGATCTAACCAACCTGCAAATGCAGATAAGGGTAAAATCACTTGATGGGTTAGTTCTCCTTAATGTATATTTACTCAGCCTTTACGTTATGTATGCATTTTTTATTTTTGTGCCACATATATCAATGACAAATGTAAGAATTGAAAAGCCAGTAATAACATAAAACAACAGCATTTTTTTTTCTCTACAGTGCAATTGCCAGAGACAGTATCTTTTCATTTGAATAAAGAATAGTAGAAAATTAACATTTTTGGGGTCCTGGTCCTGATTCTGTTCCAAGTAAATCCAATTTCTAAACTCCAACTGACTTCTATGATACAACAGAGGTTTCTGATAATAAAAGCTGTACATCTCATTTACACTGTATTTTTCAACAATAAGTGAATATTATAATGATGTTTCTCATAAAGGAATATGATTGTTTATTTTATATACACTTACACAAGCTCAGTATGGAAATGGCCTACATAAAAATGCTTCTTTTGAGGATAACCAGTTTATAGATATGCTTTCCCAACCAACAATTTTCAGTATTTTCTTTTCTGTCTACAGGATATAATATATATTTTCTGATTTTTAATATTGCCTACTTCCTTTTTGTATTGACCTTCAGAAATGTGAAAATCATAACATTCTATTAATTAAGAAAGATCCTGGTTATCCAATAACTTAAGAGGGAATATATATTCCAGGTTGGGTTTTTTTGCATATATGATCTTTCACAATGCTGGGAACATTTTTCTACAGCTTTTAAGTTCCAAAAATAAGAAAAAAAAAAAGAATCTAAATCAAATGGCAGGTTGGTGAAAGCGATTTAATTCCAATTTTCAAAAACTGTAAGCTTCAAGCACTTATATTGCAGGTTTCATTAGTAGAATTATTAATTCTGTGAGTACTCTGCATGTGACCAGGAGCAAACTGGCATAGGGCACACTGCTGGGGTGGGAAATGAAAGGAAAGCTGATGTACTGAAGTCCCTGTAGAAGTAAATCAGGATTACAGAAAACCTCTATGTTAATGCTCTATTAGACAGAAGAGGAAAAAACGTAGTAAGACCTTTTAATGATTTTACATTTACAGCACTACAATTCCTTTCAATACAATGGGATTATTCCTGGTTTAAAGAGTAAAAACATTGATGAAAGAGTGAAAAGTCTCTCTGCCTGATAAATCTCTGTAGTAGCAAGAGCTTATGTTCACAGCAAGACCAAATGTCCTTGGTAGGAGCAGAAGAGGGGGTCTACTTGGAGGAGTCATGCTCCTTTTTTGCTGTGGAACTTGGAAGGGGGTTTATATACTTTTTCCAGCTGGCATATGATGGTTCATATTTAACATCTAAACTACAGGCAAATATAAGCAATAAGTACATTGGAATTAATGTAGTTTCACTGAAGTCAAAGGAACTGTGAACTTGTTGAAGACTTGGCCCTTTGGGAATTTTTTATCTACATAGCACGGAAATACAAAAATTTGAAAAAGTACATGACTGTCACAAAAGAAAAGGAAAAAAACATCTACCAGTAAAGTAATAATGCATTATTTACAATTTCTGAAGAATAAGTTTCTGGTCAGATACAGTAATCTTGTAATTCTTTGTTCGCTGAGGTAACTTAATCACATCCCTTTACTTTTTGAAAGATATCAATCTGAAACATCTTTAAATAGTGATTATATCAGGGAATTTACCCTTACATAATTTTACTAATTATATCTTGGCATTATTTTTATATTGTCTGCATTAACTGTATATTATAGCAAAGATTTTTTTCCTTTGCGATTACAGTTGCTCCATTTTCCATACATTGGGTTTTGGTGGTGATATAATTAATAAGTGGTGCTTTGCACAGGCAGTATTGCACATGGTGAAAAATGGTAGCTATTTCCACACTTCACAGATCCAGCTGCTATGAGCATTAAAAATTACTTAAAACACAAATTTATCGCATTGTGATTACAATGGATTGTGTTGTTATATATTAATTGAATTGTAAATTGCTGTTTTAAATTAAAACACAGCTTATTAGGAATGGCAAGAGAATAATAAGGGATGAAGTGATGTTTCATGTAATTGCCAAAATAAAATAAAAGTCTGAAGAGAGAGGGGAAAAAAGTATGTTCCAGACAACTACCTCTGGTGAAAAATTGCCCTGGAGCTATTGATGGACTGTATGTTTCAGTTTCTGCAGTGAGTAACACCCTTTAGTCTCAGAACTCAAGGAACTTTTCGTAGCTAAATAATAATATTAGCAATAATAATAAGCCTGGAGATGAACTACCTGCAGATCAAACACCATTTTTACAAACATGTTATTTTCCCATATAAACTCCATCTCTAGAAGAAAACAAAACCACTGGCTGGCAGTTACAATTATGTAGGCAGTCGGGAAGATTATAGGAAAGTGGGGGAAAATCCCAGCAGATGAAAAAGAAAAAAACTTTCAGAACGACACATCCTCTGCAAGTGATGTCATCCAAGAAGAGGCTGACAAAGAGCATCTGAAGAAGGGCAGTGAAGGTGGTGAAGGGTCTAGAGCACAAGTCTTATGAGGAGCGGCTGAGGGAACTGGGGTTGTTTAATCTGGAGAAGAGGAGGCTGAGGGGAGACCTTATCACTCTCTACAACTGCCTGAAAGGAGGCTGTAGCGAGGTGGGGGTTGATCTCTTCTCCCAAGTAACAAGTGATAGGACGAGAAGAAATGGCCTCAAGTTGTGCTAGTGGAGGTTTAGGTTGGATATTAGGAAAAACTTATTCACTGAAAGGGTCTTCAAGCACTGGAACAGGCTGCCCAGGGAAGTGGTTGAGTCCCCATCCCTGGAGGTGTTTAAAAGACAGGTAGATGTGGTGCTTAGGGACATGGTTTAGTGGTGGACTTGGCAGTGTTAGGTTTATGGTTTGACTGAATGATCTTAAGGGTCTTTTCCAACCTAAATGATTCTATGATTCTATATACACTCTGTGAAAATGAAAAAAAGGTGGACATAAGTCACTAACATTCAGGAACAGTGTTAATAAATAAAGTTTCTTTTTATTAGGAAACATAAAAATGGGCAACTAGACTAAGCCCAAACATGATGTATTTCTATACAACTCTAAGGAAAGTGAGGGAGATGAACCAGGATTGCCAGATTTAAAACAACCTAGTAGAAGAAATATCAGTAGACTATTGCAATTAGTTGGATGCAGATCAAGCTAGCTTGTGAAGGAGTGGCTTTCTAGGTTTAAAGCATAGAGCTAAATAAGGCAAAGTAATTCAATATATAATTAAATATCAAGTACGTAAGGATTTGAATTCCACATCTGTCTAAAAAACATATAATATTGAGGCTATATTACTGAAAACCTACCAGGATGTTCATTAAAAGTGATGTGTTATGGAAGATTAGGGAGGTTTTAAGGAGAGAAAGGTTGATTGAAGAAGGACAAGGGAGATGAGAAGACTTGGTAATGTCACCTGTACCAGGTGTCACCTGGTACAGGTGACATTATTATATAAATATATAAATATGCCAGACTTTGACTCTGTATTTTGAGCAGTGAATGGATCAAAACCTTTGTGCTGTTTTTGGTGCCCCTCCCTGGCATGTCTGGGATGAGCAGTGAGCTGAGCTGCTGCTGGTCACCGTCCAGTTCCTCAGCCAGACCTAGGAGTGCGTTGCATGGTGAGCTAGCAGCACAGGCCAGATAGACATGGACTACTCCTACTGCTGTACACCAACCTCGAGCACCTGTCACAGTCAGAGTATTTTCTGTTCCAGGCAGGTCTACATCTGTGTTGCCGTGATTGGAGTGTCTCACGGTCAGAGGCCAAAAAGCCTTGAGCAAGGGTGGATGAAAAGGTCCCACATTTCCTGGCTATGCTATACCTAATGCCAGTCCTGGGTCTGCAGATGGCTCTACACGAGAAAGCAGCAAATGATCCTTGTCCCTGACTAAAATGACATGTGTATTGTGACCTTGATGAGTCATGTGCTAGTTCCTACCTAGGAAACCAGCCTTCTGTTGATGGGAGAAGCCACCAGAGTATGTGGATGTTTCCCAGGACTGGGTATGGAAGGTGGAAAAAAGTGAAATGGGAAAGAGCTAACAAAATAGAAGCACCAAGAGTCAATACCAAGATTCTACGGTCACAAATACTCTTCTTTTATAGAGAGATACAGATCAGCCTAACACCATCGATAGATGCAGGACTGTTATGAGGTGGTACCTTTAAATACGCCAGCGCTCATTACAGTGTTTTAGTCACCTCACTTCTGTGATGACGAAGCCCACTCAGAAATGGCATTTCAACTTCCTTCCCACAGATTTGAGGCTGCTGTGGTGGATGTTTATCTTGACTGTGAAGCTACTCAGTTGACTTTTGGGCAGGGTCCTAGGAACATATAGAGTGGTACAGAGGATACAGAGTGATGACCTTCCACCTCCAGCCCAAATAAAACAATCCTGTCTCTTCTGTAAAGAGCCATGGTGACTGCTTGTCCATTTCAGCACAGAAATATGGATCCTGATGGCTCTCAACCACCAAACAGCACTCCTTAACACCAGGGTGGGATATTCTTCTTTACTGTTGGAGGGATTTCATGACACTCAGTTAATGAGGTAGACCTGCTTCACAATGAGATCTTTTCACGCAGAACTGGAGTCTCCTGGATTTCAAAGAAGGTTCTCTCCCAATCCAATTTACCATGCCGTAATCTCATCCAGTCTCCCACCAGTCAGTAGCTTTTGGAAGGCAGAATTAAAATAACTCAAAAAGTGACAGACTTTGTTCTCGAGTCCAGTTTAAACATATTGCTCAGGATTCAGATAGGGCTTTTATGTGAGTCTTTGAAGACTTGCGCTCTGGGTTATCTCTCCATGAAGATGGCTTTTCAAGTGGGCAGTACCTCGGGACAGCAAGGAAAATTCTTCCTATTGAGTCTTCTCACTCTGTACATGCCCTCACATATTTCACAGGTAGATCTGAGGTGTCACACACTGCATGTGGAAAAATTCTCTCTTTCCACCAACTCAAGAAATATTTATGTAACCTCCCATGTCTTATTTGTCATTAGCTAAAACCTCCTAGAGCCCCACATTCTCTACATGAGGGGAGTCTAGCAGAATAACTACATCAGCATATGTGAAGACACCTAACAACGTGGGTTCACTGTCTGAGCTCAGCCTTCCTTAGGGAGATCACTAAGAAGAGCTCAACACCAGATGCGTCTAAGGAGGTACTTGCAAAACTAGCCATTCATACATGTTTCAAGCATTCAGCTTTCACAAGGATGTCTAGGTTTGATGCTGTATTCAATCGATCAGGCTGCTGTTCACCTGAAGACTTTAAAATCCAGTTTCAGAAAAAGGAAGGACTATTTGTATTCCTTATAAAATGACTGTGCATCTGTTGAAAAAGAAACTGAAAAAAACCAACAACCACCCCCTTCACTCCCCCAAAAAACCAAACCCAACCAAAATCAAAAGCTAAAAATAAAAGCTGGCATTGAAAAGAAAGTGATGCTATATGAGGTATGGTTGTTCTTACGGATATTCATCAGCTGTCCTCCTGCCCTCTCCCTCAGAGTCCTTGTATACTAATGGGAGCTGCGTTTTTATAGTCTATGTATGAGTCTCCCTATGCACAGGAAGGATTTGAACCTTGGTCCCTTACATTTTGGGTTCTTTAAGATACCTATAATCTAAATCTGAAGAACAGCCCCTCTTGACAGCACAAGGCATATGGAAACCCATATCCTGAGTGGTTGGCACCTACTGCTACAGAAGGCAGAAGAATGGAAGGGGCCAATATGTACATCTGTTTTTCACATTCTGCTATGTTTGAGGGGGCTTCTCCAATAGCATAAATTTATTTCAGGAAGTTGAAATGGTAATGGCAATAATGTGTGAAAAGCACAGACAATAAAACTGTACCTGGACTTACCTCTGATGAGCAATCACCCTAACTCATGCAAGAGTTCACTCCCTGGGCTCCAGAACTCCTACACAGCACAAGAAGCAGTGACTCCAGCGAGGATGTTTTTTCTCCTATAACAAAATCTGAACATAGATATTAAATGCTGTGGTATTCCAGCTAGGAGCTGAGCATAGTGAAGAGCAGAAAGTTACTACAGTGTGGCAGGAGGAGTGGCTAGCCAGAACTGCAAGCTGGGCCTGATAGAGTAGACACGTGGCTAGCAAGGGACACATTGTCAGCTGCAGCTGCAGTAGGGATCTTTATCCTGTAGCCTAAATTAGGATAGGGGTGAGAGATGTGGCATTCAACACAAAACAGATTGCAAGCTAATGTGCTAATGAGAGGTAGTAGACTCAGCAACTCTCTCCTTCTACCTGCCCTCTATTTCTTCACTAAAAGAAGAAGGATCTTTACCCTTTATGTACTTCAGGGAATGGATTGTTTGTTTTTCTGTTTCTCTTATTTTGCAGCCCTCTAACCTTTTCCTCCTTCGTTTCCGTAAATGCTGTTTCACTAAACCTATTTGGTTGCGATGTCTTGTGTTACGCCTTTTCACATGAAAAACTGGACAGAAAACAGTAAAAGATCTAGTTGTTTACAATAGTATATTAAGGTATTATGGAACATATTTTTTTTACCCTTTTTAGTATGGAGTAAATATTGGAGGTTTTATTAAAGGGTGAGGATATGAACAATTCTGGTCAAGGAATAATTTTGAAAAGAGGTTGTGTATGTAATAAAATTTAGTGGAATTAATGCATTATACAACATAGGAGGCATTTGTGTTCATATTGGGTTTTTTTAACATTTGCCTCCTGATCTTTTAAATGTTGTCACCTTTGTTTAGCCCACCTTTCCCCAATCAGGTAGTATAAACAGCAAGTCAAGTCATTCCTCTTCATTCTTTTTATTCTTATTCTCTAGTACCATGTGCTTTTGCAACCAGAATCATGGGATATACTTAAAAGATGCTATCACAGACATTTTAAACAGATGAATGTTTTAAGTTACCAAATGTTTTCATCTGGATATGTATCTAGCACTGTAGCCACAGAAATGTACAGAACGATAGCCCAGTAGTAGATTTTTAGAACAGAGCTACTTTTAAGGATAGCACTAGTATTGTCAGAATATGGCTTCATAATTTTAGAGGACTTATGTAGTACTCAAAACCAGGATTCACAGCATTCTGAGATGATCAGGAAAATAAAAAAGTAAAATTTGCCAAACAAAATATTTTCAATACAGACTGAAATAAGAACGTTTTATATAAGGTCCTGGTGAGACCCTCCACAGATTACTATATACATTTCTGGCCACTCATTGCAAAAAAGAGGAATAATTTAAATAGGAATATGTGCAAAAATGTCAAGAAAGATGGCTAAGTGAGCAGACAGCCTAGAGTACAAGAGGAAATATAAAAGAAGTTGCCTTGTTTAGCCTAGAAAAATGAAAGGCAAGAACTCCTCCTGAGTTAAGACTGTACTGTATAAATTCAGCAGGCGCCTATATGCCACCGAAGGAAATGAGCTATTTAAGAAAAAGATAATGTTAGGAAAAGAACAAATTAGTATAAACCAGTCATGAATAAAATTAGACTGCAAATTAGAAAAAGGTTTCCAAGTACCAGAGAAGCAAGGTTCTGGAACAGCCCTCTGATAGGAGTTGTGGAGGGTAAAACACCTATATAATGTTAAAACAGAGTCTGAAATAAGTGCTAATAAGGGTATCTCATGTAGTTGTCTACAGTGTGGAGGACTCTCTTGGTGACCTGTCAGTTTTCTGCCAGCTTTTCATCCTATGTGGCTAAATTATTTGCTGAAAGGTCAAAGAGGAAGTCTGTGTAGATCTTGGTTCTCCTAGATCAAAGGTCAGCATTGCAAACTTGTGATTTTCCTTTATATTCCATTATGGTTTGAATTTTATAGATTCATCTTTATATAAGGTGAATATATATAAGAAATCTTCCTGCTAATATATAAGAAATCTTCCTTTCTAGGAGAGAGGAAAAAAAGGTGGTTATTTCTAGCCTTCCTGGCTCTAGAAAAAAAGATGTAAAAACCTAAGTGTGTCTTAAAAGCTTAATAAAACGTGGACATATAAAACACCTACTATTTTTAGCTAATCTAACAATTTGGAGCTATAATTAAGTTCTCATTCTCATTCAATTCCAGCTTTCTTCCCTGAACCATTACTCTCCTCAGTGCTTTATAGCATTTTATGAACTTCTTTTCCCCCGACCCCAAAAAAAACCTCTGTGCACCACTCAAACTATGGCTTCAAGCAGGCTTTTCTCATCCACTTCAAATGAAAGATTTGCGCTCTAGACTTGTTTTGCTGGTACATGTGTCACTTGTATCACCACACCCATCCTCTCGGATAGTTCATTTACAGTTTCATCCAAAGGAAAAGAGGCTTTAGAATCAGTCTGTGAGGAAGTTTCGTCAATCATCCTTTCCTACTTTGTCGCTCGGTAGGGAAGGATATGATACCACTTCGTCGTCATCCATCTGGCAGCACTGTCTCCAGTCTATAGGTACCATACTGCAAAGACTCAAGTGTCACTAGAAGCCGCCAGCCTTGTGGCTGCACTGAACAAGTTAGTGATGTTTCTGGTTGGTTTGCTGGGTTGGCTAGCTTTCAGCCAGTCTCCTGAGCTCCGGCTGTTAATGAAGTCAAAACCAGTGGAGTCATTGTCACCTTTGGTCACCTATCTTAGACAGGCAGCTTCTTAATAACGTATCTGGCATCAGGTGGTTATTACAAACAAGGTTTATACCGCAGTTCTTCTTCCATGCAAATTTTTATTTGGTGCAACTGTGGTGGAAGAAGGAGCTGATATTTTCATAAAGATGATGGGTGCCAGTGGTCTGTGATCTCTCTTGTTAGGACATCACAACCTAGCATAGCACCTTGAGAAAATTTACATCTTACAGGCTTCTGCCAGAGCTGGTTCTTGCATGAGTGTGTTCCTGTTCACTGTGCAAGCATTTGTAAGGCTTATGGTGTATGGTCGTATGTTCGTGTCATTGTCTCGCGTCTTAGCTAGTAACTGCATGGTATTCAGTATCTAGACATTCAGCCTACAAAAAGATACACTTGATAAGAAAAGAGAAGTACTGGGGGGGTTGTGGAGGGGCTGTTGGGGCAGCTTCTGTGAGGAGAGGTTCTTGCAGTGAAGTTGAGCTTGGGAATGGGGAAGGAAAGGTGTTTTCCCCCTGTGTGTGTAAATGTTTGTTTCTTTTTTTGTTTTTGTTTCCCACTACCTGAATCAGTAATTAAATATTTATTTTAATTGTCAGTAAATTAAGTTTGTTTCCCAAAGTGAAATCTGTTTTGCCTGTTACAGTAATTGGTAAGTGATCTCCCATCTTTTATCTGACCTACAAGCTTTCTTGCTCCTGTTCTTCCTATTTTCTCCCCCCCCATCCCTCTGGGTGGGGGAGTAATTGAGCAGCTGAGTGGGTGCTTGGCTGTTAGCCAGGGCCAATCCAGCACACAGAGACAAGTTAAAAATGTGGTGAGAGGACACAATTCCTGGGATAGCGGCACCCCACAAAGCTCCAAATTTGTGTTGTTTTCTGATGGTTTGCTGATGGTTAATTTGCCATATCCAGTGAACAATCTTGATTTCACCTCATTCATCCTCTTGCTAGACCTATTTCTTCGGATGACTCACAGCTTTGCAATTATCATCTCTAAGTCTTCGACTACACAGATGTCTTCCCACATTGATGTCTTCTTGCAGTGTTGCTGCTTGCCCAGGTTAAAATGGTTTCTTATCAGCAGTGAGGTGGAATTTGAGATAAGCCACATCAGGATATGCCTGTCAATTGCTTTTCTTCATAGAATCCACTACATGCCACATTCTTAGCAGATTAGACACCTACAAGCATCTGTATGGTGGATCTGCAATGAAAGTAATCAGTGATTTACACTATACCAAATCTTCTACAGCTATGTGGTCTTGCTAATTTGAAAGGCTGACTATAATCTTGGGATAATGGTTACTGTTGGGATATAATATGTCAGGTATTACTTACATGAATAGCAGAACCCCACCATGTATCTTGTCGAGCCACAGTGATTGCTCTTGTTTATATTTTTGACACAGTGCTCTCACAGCATAAATGCTATGACCTTCTGTTGTTTCAGCATGCCAGCCACTGATGGAACTATGCTATGGATTGCAGTAAATCTGTGGTATAACTTACAGCTCCACGGTAAAATCTTCAGCAGAATCACTCTTGGCGCTCTGAAAAAAATATCTATTTTTCGTAAATAATGCTTCAGGAGATCAAGTATTTAACAGATTCCATTTTGTGGTTTTCTTTCTTTAGACACCTGGTTTAAAGCACGATCTCGTCCCTTAAATACAGGAAAGTGTCAGTGTGTCCCCTTCCCAGTGTGCTCAGGCAGGAAGCCTCAAAAAAAAAAAAATCTCAGCTACTGCATACCTTTGCAGTTCAAACAGGAATCTTTCCAGTTGCTCTCAAACCTTCATCATGTCTGTGATCCCCATGGCATGCTGTCAGCCTTTGAAAAACACTTAAATAAAACTTATCTGCACAGCTCTGTCTGTGAAAGTAGTCTTCATTCACCTCTGAGTCACAGGGAGAAGAGTGTGAAAAAATTACTTTCATGGAAAAGGAATAGGTAAAAACAGAAATAACAGCATTGTTAGCCATGTATGTTATCAGGACAAATATACAGTAAACGTTTTTCTCACTCCAGAGTGGGAAAAAGTCTGAGTCATCCTAGATTTGTAATTAATACTCAAGAACCCATTAAAGGTATAGCAGTACCTCCTATGGCCTAGGGCAGCCTGTGTGGGTCCCAGGGCAGCCTGTGTGGATTTTAGCTATGTTTCCCATGAAAATCAGGCTTCTGTGATCTGCCCGTCCATCAGGTCATCCCTCCTGCCACAGAACACATTACTCCTTCATAACTTCCATTCTGGCAGCCCATTTCAGCTAAAACAGACACTTGAGAATGTGGCCCATGCACCTCTGTTCTGCTTCTCCGGCCTCCATCCCCAAGATCACCGTCACTGTCTTTCCAGCTGCATTTCACAGGACCATGGCAGGTACAGGGAAGGATATGACCGGGCTCTGCCCCTCACCACAGCCTGTGGAAAGGGTCACCAGGGGAACAGATGAAATCTGCTGGTGTCTGCCAGTGCATGGAGGAACAGCCTGTGATGGGTCCTACTGTGATGCAAAAGAAACTGCAGTAGCACTTTGGAGGGCATACGCACTCTCTGCTTCTCCTTCTGGCTGAAGGACAACGATTCTGGCTGGCATGATGCAGCTTGGCCACTTGGCCACGCAGCTTTTATCACACCATGTATGAAGATCCACTGGAGTCCAGCAGGAGACCACTCACACACACACACACACACACACACACACACACACAAAAAGAAGCAGCTACTGATCAGAGCCTGGTCCAAAAGTTTACTGCTGAAGAACCATATTGCAATGGTGTGACATGATGTTTTAAATTCAGCTTTCCTGTCAGAGCAAAAAAGCCCAAAATATCCACTATGGTAGTTTTTAATTTTGAAAAGGAGAGCTGCATAAAAATTGGAAATGAAAAATAAAAGCAGTCAAAAGGGTAACATTCTTATCATAAATGTTTATCTCTTTAATATAAATTTTTATATCATATTCTAGGCCCCCTATTAGAAAATCAGGGTATAGTTATAGCATCTATTAACAAAATGCTCCCACCCCTAATCAGAGTGGAAAAACAGTAGAATAAGGCGGCTACTGGTACTCAACTGGTATCTTTCAAAAACTGGAACTCATTCAAACAATCAAATTAAAATGGAACCTCAGCTCAGGTGACCAAAATAATGCAGGCCAAAATAGATTGAGGCATAACATTAACAGTAACTAGAAATAATTAACAATAAATTAATAACAAAAATAAAACCAAATTAAAATATTACTATTTGAAAAAATTTTCAAACTCACCCACAGCAGGGAGCTTATCAGAGAATCAAGATTCAGTAATAGCACTAAAAAAAAGGATAGAATTGGCAAGCAGCCGGATAAATGCAGCGCAACATAAAAGACACAGCCTTTGCAAAGACAAGCCATGGACCCTGCATATGGTGGAGTTCTCTGAAGGAGCAAAAAACGTGTGGTTAGGGCCATCCTGAGGGACAAGGTGTTAAGATTTCCGAAAAGCTTTTGTCAAAATCCTCCACCAAAGATTCCCAGATAAACTAACTGATAGGATTTGATGGACTGGACGATTATGAGAGGTAGCTCAAGGTCCTCAGCAGCGCAGACAGCTTCGAATTTTGCAAGCCCAAGTAACTGTCTGGCCAGGATGACACTTTGCCCCATGTACCAAGCAGAGCCCTTGGTTGTCCCCTGTGACTGAACCAGGCCTCTTTCCCCTCCCCTCTCCAGAGCATGGATCTTCCTCTTTCTCTGAACGGTGGGCTCAACAGACCTTTGAACAACAGAAGATGACATGAATGCTACAAATGTGGAAAAAAGTTAACTTTCCTCTTCCTCCCATCTCTGGCACTGTCAGAAAAAATTCAGCAGTATCGCTTCCTGCAGTGCCTCAGCTGCAGCATGTCTCTGCTGCTGGTACATTTTTGGATTTGCTCCCAAACATGTAAGGAAGATTGGTGTCATGCACAAGAGCAGGGTGCAAAGACTAGATGGGGGATGACTCTCAGCAGGGCTTTTTTATTTTCCTCACAAGTCTGCAGGCAAGATACTGCCACCTCTGCTGAGGATTAAAGCCAAAGCTGACCTGAGCTGCTCTAATGATGGCAAGTCATGGGCCAAACTGAGTGCAGTTAGTGTGCTAGCACTTGCAGCTCTTGAGTAATTACATCATGAGAGCAATTTTATAATGACGTAAGTACACATTAGGTGATGAGGTGGAATGAGCTTTTTTGCAAGGAGCCAGTGAATATATTTAGAACCGTAAAAGGTCTGTTAACAGGCTACAATTTTCTTCCAGAGACATTTATTGTAACTAATTCTGCAAGGCAGATGAACCTTTCCCCTTTTTGCCACATTTAAGCATACCTGTTGAGAAGTGGCAGAGGGGAAATTCAGAACAAAACACACAAAAATGAGTGCATGCAAGCATCACATGCTTGTTTCATCTCCAGTAGTACTGGATTTGTAGGGTTGAGCTTACAGTCTCTACGAGCCATGGTGGGGAGGGAGGGGAGGGAGGGTGGTCTGCGTCCCTCTGCTCAGGGCTGCTGGAGCAGGCTCCTTCTCCAGGAGTACGAGGCTCTGACGAAGGATCTGCCCTTTCCAAGGAAGATTGGTCCTGATGACAAGTGTCCTGCCAAAGCGTTAAGGGTTGTATAGAGGAGCTGTAGGCAGGGAAAAATCTTTCTTTCTCATCCCCTTTCTTTTTCTCATCCTCATTTTGCATGTCACTCACAATATTCTGTGGGCAGATGGTGTTTCAGCTGATTGAGCTATGTACTAAAGCTGTGATGAAGACCCATCACAGCTTCAGTATGTAGCTGAAGCTAACAGACCCAAAGACCGTTAACTTTGTTTTGCTGTTCACAATTTTTCTATGTGTACTTTCTATTTGGTGAGGCAATATCTAGTGCACTGCAGTCAGCTTTTCAATATTTGCTTTCACTGGCACTCTCTGATGGACAGTTTTCTAAACTGATGTGTACCTGAGCAGATAAAATGATTAAAAGACATTAAATCATTTCAAGAGAAAGCATCCTCCTGATTTGCATGTGATGCAGATCAGTCTTTTTACAGCTTAACGTGTTAGCATGATAATACTGCAAAAGAAATCGTCCATACAGTATTAGGAGAGAGGTAAAGACCATCCAGTCTTTCCAACCAGGGTGTCATATTACTTATCAGTGCATTCCCACCCTGTGCTCTGCATTCCTTCTTTATCAAGTGTTCATATTTCTGCTGCAAATCAGCAAATACCACGTAAGGCAAAAAGCCCTGATGATTTGATATAAGAAAAGGTGCCTTTCTTGCACAAAATGTAACAGTAACCTAAATACTTCTACAGTATCATTTCTACATGAGCAGCCAAATCTCTGGCTAAAATATTCATATTCACAAATCAGTTCACTAATCTTTCTAGTGTGTTTCTGAATTCAAGTTTTATCTTCTACAATCCCCTACAGCAATGCATTCTAAAATTTAATTATGTGTCACAAAAAATACTTTCCTTTCCTTTAAATTCTTCCTGATAACTTAGTTCAGTTGTCACTGGGTTCTCTGGATATGATAAAGCAGTAATTTTTCCCTACTATGCTTTGTTATATCTTCTGTTGTCCAAGCTGAGAATTCCTCGTTTATTTTTGTCTCCCCTCACGTAAAGGCCATTCTAAATCACTGATTCCACTTGTTGTGTTTTTCTGGAATATTTCTGGGTCTCCTGGATCAGCTCCAGCATGTTTCTATTGCCACCTTTCTGCTCTTGGGAATCAGTGCTCTTAGGAGGAAGAGGCAGATCATAGAATCATGGAATCGTTAACATTGGAAAAGACCCTTAAGATCATCAAGTCCAACCGTTAACCTAGCACTGCCAAGTCCACCACTAAACCGTGTCCTCGAGCACCACGTCTACCCTTCTTTTAAATACCTCCAGGGATGGATACTCAATCACTTCCCTGGGCAGCCTGGGCCAATGCCTGACTACCCTCTCAGTGAAGAAGTTTTTCCTCATATCCAACCTAAACCTGTCCTGGCACAGCTTGAGGCCATTTCCTATTGCTTGTTACTAAAGAGAAGAGACTGACCCCCACCTCGCTACAATCTCCTTTCAGGTAGCTGTAGAGAGCAAGAAGGTCTCCCCTCAGCCTCCTCTTCTCCAGACTAAACAACCCCAGCTCCCTCAGCCTCTCCTCATAAGACTTGTGCTCTAGACCCTTCACCAGCTTCGTTGCCCTTCTTTGGACATGCTCCAGCACCTTGATGTCCTTCTCGTAGTGAGGGGACCAAAACTGAACACAGTACTCGAGGTGCGGCCTCACCAGTGCTGAGTACAGGGGCACTATCACCTCCCTGGTCCTGCTGGCCACACTATTCCTGATACAAGCCAGGATGCCATTGGCCCTCTTGGCCACCTGAGCACACTGCTGGCTCATGTTCAGGCAGCTGTCAACCAACATCCCCAAGTCCTTTTCTGCCAGGCAGCTCTCCAGCCACTCCTCCCCCAGCCTGTAGCGTTGCATGGGGTTGTTGTGACTGAAATGCAGGACCCAGCACTCAGCCTTGTTGAATCTCATACAGTTGGCCCCGGCTCATTGATCCAGCCTGTCCAGGTCCCTCTGTAGGGCCTTCCTGCCCTCCAGCAGATCAACACTTCCACCCAGCTTGGTGTCAAAGGCCTTACTAAAGTCCAAGTAGACAACATCCACAGCCTTCCCCTCATCCACTAAGCAGGTCACCTTGTCATAGAAGGAGACCAGGCTAGTGAAGCAGGGCCTCCCTTTCATAAACCCCTGCTGGCTGAGCCTGACCCCCTGGTTGTCCCACACGTGCCACGTAGTGGCACTCAAGATGATCTGCTCCATGACCTTTCCCGGCACCGAGGTCAGGCTGACAGGCCTGTAGTTCCCCGGATCCTCCTTCCGACCCTTCTTGTAGAGGGGCATCACATTTGCTAACTTCTCATCGCACATTACAATGGTGAAAAACTTTATTCTCTATCCATTATCCCAGAGGATTTTAACATCGACCTTTAAAAATACCTATGGATTCAGCAAGTCTGGAGCATGTAGCTTCCAGGAGTTGTGCAAGGCAAAACTAAGGAACCCCCTGGGTCATTCTCAGCAGCAGCTGGAAGGCAGCTTTCTCCCAGCCCTCCAGCGTTCCTAGTATTGTGCCGCTGCTTAAATATGGGAATCCAGATAGCTCAGATAACAGGCCTGTTAGTCTGACCTTATCCCAAGAAAAATAAAGGAGTGATTAAAATGGGCCTTTGATAAAGATTTTTAAAAGCATGCTGCTCTGAATAAATTTGCTTCAGCTACTGGTGCCCTTCTTGCATGTCCTTGTTTAAAATGGTAGCCATAATTTTTAAACCTTTTTTGTTGCTGTGTGCCATCTTTGCGAGTCCTGTTAGATCATCACAGGTGAGATAAAAACATCATTTAAAACCATGCTGCTTGATGAAGCTACATAACGTCCCATTCTAACATCTTTTCCTATTCAGAACTCAGTCAATTCAAGAACAAGGAGTCAGCTGTGAAATCTGATCACAGACCCAAATATTCAATGGTGCTTAGGACACAGCTTTGGTTTCAACTCCTCTCTCACGTGTCTGGGGAGTGCCAGTCTACAGAAAACCATTTTCGGTAGGAGGATGGTGAGGAGCCTTCACCCGTCAGAGTTCCCGGAACAACGTCACTCAGCCATTTGAAACCCGCAGAGGTGACGACAGCCTCCTGAGCTCCAGGCTCAGCGCGTGATAGGCATCTCTAGGTTGCCGTGGCTTTAGCAGCTGCAGTATTCGCACAAGGTAACTCACAAACCAGTGGTTAAGCCCAGTGGCAGATACTAATAGCAGCAGCCTCTTTCCATTTCTCAAGTCCATTTTAAATTAATAAGAATGTTCCCCTTCTGTTTTTCATCCACAAAGAGACCCCCTTCGCATATTAATTTAATGTTAAATTGATGGATTAAATTATACCAAGCTCAAAATCAATTCTGCACATATTCATTAGAACGGACTAAATCCCTTAGTAAGGATAAAGCACAGAAAATGCATTTAGAGACACTGATAAGTCCAGGTCCATTATATGTCATTTTAAACAAAGAGCAAAAAAAAGCCCCTTTGGAGACGCTCTATCAGCTATTAAACAGAGACATTGCATGCACAGGGAGATTGATGATTAGCATTTCCATTCTCAGAACGGCTCTCCCTGGGCTGATGATAACAAGTAAATGCCTCTTCATGTCTTTGTCACAGTTCACAGAGAAGCAGATGCCTAGACTAAGCTTTTCTCCTTTGTCTTTCCTCTTGTGCAATCAGTTAACAAGTGCAAAAGCACAACACTTTCCACTATTTGCTGGAATTCTTTGATCTCTGGTAGGATCAGGTGGCAATTTTACCTCTTTTTCTTTTTTCCTGTACTGGCCATTTCTTTTCTGTAAGCCTCTCTGATTGTAAGCTCATTACATTACTCACTAGCACGGGAGGTGTCTCATTTGATAACGTGGGACAGACCATCTTTCACATGGCTGCTGGCCAGGAGAACCTTTTCAGTCTACAGAAACCCAAGCCCAAGCCGCACGCCTCTCTTCAGCTTTTGGAGTTCCAATACTCAGCTTTGAACCTGAATCCAGGTTTCATAGATGGATCCCACTTCTAAAAATGAATTCTCTAAATCTGAATTCTCTAAAACTGAGAATTTCAGAAACTTGTACACATCTACATTTGCACCTAAGGTCTGTTACCTACCTCAGTTTTACCAAGGTTGGGATTTTTCTTGAGAGTTTGGCTCATCTTGCAGTCAATGTCTACCATGAAAAAAATGTTATCCTTTTGATGAATATTAGGCTTGTTTGAGGAAAATCCCTTCACCTTTCAGGTGCCTGTCTTCCGGACAGAAGGTGTTATCTAGGTTGCTTATGGAGCTGGCAGGGCAGTCCTGCCTTTCTTCTGCTTGGCAATTAAGAAGTGCTCTCAAAGAGTCAATGAAAGGAAGAAGAGGAGCAGCGTCCCAGTGTTCATTAGTGTCCCAAGTTGTGCATTTCCCAGATATGGCCCCTACAGACTGCCCTGCTTTGGACTAAGCTATGGAAGTGGAGAATGGAGCCATGTTAGAAAAGATCTGTTAGGCACAAGTAAATCTCAAAAGCAGGCAGGACTATCTCACACAGAGAAGAGGGCAGGGAAAGAAGGTAAAATAATACCAAGAAATTACCTAAGATGATTCTTCAATTTTTTTAATGTCTTTCTGGTTTTGAGACAATGACTCTCTATCTTTTTTCTTTTTTTTTTCTTTTTTTAATTTTAAGCTCAGATTCACATTTGATGTCATGAAACTGGCAATACTTTACCTCTAGTCCAACTCCTTGCTTTAGTCCCTGCAGCCTCTCCACAATAGAAGGCTGAGGATCATTATCATAGTGTAATGTATGCTCTCTATTAATTTTTTTAGTTTAACCTGCAATGATCTCTAGTACAAAGGGGAAGAAAGGAGACTGTAACTATGTACAAACTGACTTAATAATGATATTCAAAGGATGAAAATGTTTTCAAAATCCTGTGTGTTTTCAGAATGTGTGTAAATTCAGTGGATTCGATCTGATCCCATTTTACAGGTATGGAAGTTCTGCATGAAAATAGATTTGATAGGAAGAGAAAAGGCATTCAGTATTGTGTGCCTTACATCAAATCACACAGTAGTTCTAGAGATCTTCCTTTTTATGCATGACATTTTAAATTTGTGTAAGGAAAGGCACAACAACGTTTTCACTAATGGGCCACTTTTTGGAAAATTGTGTGGTATGCCCAGAATTGGGCAGTATGTGAGGTGAAATATCAAAATTGCTAACTCAGTTTTATGCCTAATCCCTGCTGTGGGAAGTGAAATTGTGACAGATGGTTGCCATACTCATTACCGCTTTATTCACAATGAGTAATGATTTACCATTAAATCCCACTAAAAAGAACATATCTATTCATGTAACAAGGTTTATTCAGTGTAACCAAAGAATCTGGTCTTTATTTTGTCAAGAGCCTTATATTTCAAATTGGGCTAATAGTAGTCACTTACCTATAGGCCCAAGGCTACAAATTGAATCCAATACATTTTTACCTGTGGTAAATGTAATTGCCTGTCTTTTATATAGAAAGAAAGAACATATTAAGTATGGTCTTAGACAATGAGGATCCCTCTTCTAGGCCTGGTTCTAGTGTTAATTCGCTATGAAATAAGATGGAAGTCTCTAAACTTGACCTCAGTGAAAGAAAAAGGTGAACTTCTATCTTATAACTAAAAATGACTGGGAAATTCTAGTTCAAAATGCTCTTTATGACAAAGGTGGGAAGAGTAACCTTAATAATAAATAATAAATAATCCAATAGACCATGGGGTTTCATGGCATGCTTGGTCTTATTGAATTGAAATGTTAATGGGGAAAAAAGCATTCTGATTTCTTCTGTTGAGAAAAACTCAGAGTTTCTAATACATAAAGAATATTTTGTACTTTCCAATTTTTTATTTTGAGAATTGGCAAAACTAATCCACACATAATGCATACTGTGTCACCACAATATTTAATACTTCTATTAATTTTTAACAATTGAAATATAGTGGAAAAGCAATTACTTTTGCTAGAGGTTTAAATTTTGATTTACAAGAAATACCTACTCATGATTTTATGTCTTGCTATAAATATTTCAGTGTTTATTTTAAGAGAGTAAATATAATCTTTTTCTAAACATACAGTCTTTGTTGCTACATTGTAAGGGCTGCTAATCACTTGGAACTGGGCTTGGTTAAACAATTGCTGTTAAAACAGTTTGAGTTGAACAACTAATTTTCTTTCAAAGAAACAAACTGGAAGCAGATGCATCAAATCTTAAATGGCATATTTCATTGGAAACTTCAGCACCTGATGAGAAAAAACTAGAGGAGGGCTGTTCTTTGACCCCCAAAAAAGAAATATATTGTTCTGAAATCTTACTGCTACGTTTCACAGGTCTAGTAATTTGGTGTCATGCTCCTATTTTCCTCTTCCTTATACACCATCTCCTGTGATGTACTGCGACAGACACAGAGCTGCCTACTATTTAACCCACACATGAAACAGATAACCGCTGCAGAGCACAGGGTGTGAACTTTTGCTAGCAAACCTCAGCTATGAAGGAATTGAAAAGGCAGGAAATACTCAATGTATAACACCCATCAAGCAATACCTCAGAAGTAAATTTTAATGCCATTTTTCTGAGTCTCAGTGAAGAGAAAAGAGGGGAAAGGCAAAGAAGAGAGAAGGGAGGGAAAAAGGAAGGGAGAGAAAAAGAAGAGAAGAGAAGAGAAGAGAAGAGAAGAGAAGAGAAGAGAAGAGAAGAGAAGAGAAGAGAAGAGAAGAGAAGAGAAGAGAAGAGAAGAGAAGAGAAGAGAAGAGAAGAGAAGAGAAGAGAAGAGAAGAGAAGAGGAGAAAAGATAAGCTTTTCCTGCCTCACTTCCCCAAGGAATATTACTTAGTGTTAGTATTACTAGTAAGTACTTTGTTCTGTTTTTGACAAGACCTTTTAATTTGAAATTTACTATCTACTTTGTAAACAAGTAAATTGATAAATCATAAAAATTAAAGAAAAAAACTCCCTCCTCCTGTAAACTTGGTATTTAAAAAGAATGTGTCAGTCCATTTATTTAGGTACACAGGAAAAGTAGTATTTCATGACCAGCTGTTTCTTCTGAAAAGAATAGGTTGTGCATTTTTAATTTCAGAAATCATTTCAATATTCAATGTGTACAAAGGAGCGTATCTTCTGATTTTCTGTTTGAAGATGATACGTTCTGGCTTGATTCACGAGGGCCCTTGGATGTTGAGCACTGCAGCATTTAGCTTCTAGGCAGTTCTGTGAACTAGGCAGAAGCAGATTCTTAGTAGAAAATACAGTGAGACTAAAGTGTCTGGGAATGGGATTTGCAGAAATCAGCATGCCAAACAAGAAGCTAGAGATTCTGAGAAAGGAAATGCTGATAGGAAGGCTGTGGATTAAGTCCTATTCCTCACAGGATTCTTGATGTATATCTTCATTTGGTGTTCACAACCATGGCATTTCTTCTGGAATTAGGCATTGAAGCTTTCTTCCAAGCATTGAGGATAGTGTAGTCCCTTCTTTCCCAACAAACCAAGAAGCGGCAGAGTTAATACTGCAGAATTTTCTTCTCCTCTGCTCCCTTTCCCCTCCCTCTGTCCACCCTATTTCTATTTAACCCAGTATCCCTGTGGTTAGATCATCTTCCATGATCAGCGTAAGCCAGGTTCAAGCCTCTCTGCACAGGGATACACCTGAGTCCAGATTTCTTGCTTTATATGGGTCAGGCTAGCACACGATATGAGCAGAGGATGTCTCACTTGTAAATCTTGGTGGGACCCTGAGCTACACACTAAGCAATTCAGCAGTCCCATGGCTTGGTCAGTTGTGCACATCACTCTTGAAATTTCTGGTGAACATAACCTGCTATTCAGCCTGAGCAGGTAATGTGATTTAACCCACCTGTTTTTCACTATGAGCTGATTTAATTCCAATTATATTTCATCTACCTAAAGCAAAAAGTAGACATGAATGGTTACAGATATTTGGCTAATGTGATAATTTGGTCATGTTTTAAAGCAATAAGTCCCCAGACACTTGTTAGTGAAAGCACTGTTTTTTCTTGTTTTCATGTTGTGGATTGGAGGAGGGTGGTTGGCTTCCCACATTCAGTGGTCAAACACCATATCAATAAAATCCCGACTCTGTCATATATATATCTTGTACAACACCAAGTAATGCTTTCATGAATTTGAGGGATTTTGGTAGAAAGTTCAGCACTAACGCTACTGAGGCAACTGTATTTGCATCTCCTGCTGGAATGGATGCTTCTACTTTTAGTTCTCAATGTAAAGAGAACACCTGCATCTTTCAATTCAGTGCATCAACAATTTAGCACCAAAAGAAATAAGCATTTCTCTTGTAATTATTCTCCTTTTTAAGTTGTGGTTTTCCTGAAGGTTTGTCATGTAATGGTAGTTGTTTTTAATGACCAACACCAATAAATATTTTTATTGATCAACACTTAAGTCCAGCAACGCCCTGGGCACATGGTTACCTTGAGACACTGCTAGGAGTTTGACTGGATTCAGCAGCACTGCTTGCAGTGAGTAGAGCTCTCTGCAAAACTGGTGTCCTATGTGTGATTTGCAAATGCTTATCTTCTTTCTGCTTTGGTCTTAATTTTTTCCTCTTATAATTTATCTACTAATCTGTATGACAAATTGGTCCCATTTCACCAGTTATGTGCAAACCAGTCATTGCATCAGAATTGCTATGAGTATTCATAAATAAGAGTTTAAGAACTTGGCCCAACACATATAATTTTTACAGTAGCAGCAAACAAGCTTCTAAAGAATAAGTTTGAGTATCAGATTACTTGGCAAGTCATCTAAATCAAGATTTGGGAACAAAGCATTAAGCTGCTGCTTTTGAAAACATTAGTCTAACTAAAAGTCCTCTGGTCTCATGTAAACATTTTATATTACTAGAATACAGGAAAATGTGCAGAAAGGGCCCTATACACTCTAATATAATTAGGACTGTGATCTGTTGCAATGGTTAGTGAATCCTATTGCAATGTTAGTTCATTTTGTCTTTTGAAATGCTGTTTCCCCCTACCCAAACATCACAGGTATGGCTCATAGTTGGGAAACTCTCTAACAGTAAATATTTTCACCAATATTTTATTTTTACATTGGAGTGGCTGAGGGAGCTGGGGTTGTTTAGTTTGGAGAAGAGGAGGCTGAGGGGAGACCTTATCATTCTCTACAACTACCTGAAAGGAGGTTGTAGTGAGGTAGGGGTTGATCTCTTCTCCCAAGTAACAAGTGATAGGACAAGAGGAAATGGGCTCAAGTTGTTCCAGGGGAGATGTAGATTAGATATTAGGAAAAATTCTTCACGGAGAGAGTGGGTAGGCAACTTTGCCTTCTAGGAGACATGATGGCCCAGCACCAATGGGAGGGTGCTCTACAGACATATGGGATGAAGGTCTGGGCATGCAGGAGAAGTAAGCTTAGACCAGAACAGCATTTCAATCCTATCCTGATGCAAAAAGTAGTCATCTTTTTCCCCCTGGGACCGTGCTTGCACTGCGGTGCTTCAGTCTGTGACTCACCAGTTTGTGAAGGCACTCAGATCAAGACAGGATGGTTACTTCCATATTTTCTACCATCCTGGTGCTCAGTGATACAAGGCAGTTTCAATGTTTCCAGGACTACAGCAGACTCCAGCACTTTCATAGTCACTGGGGCTGTCTCCTCATCGAGTTTGTGGCTGCAGAACAGACCTTGCATTGCCAGCGGTGCCGTCCCTGCTGGGGCCAGGCTCTGAAAATACGCCCTTCCTTCACCGTGTGGCTTCCCTACTCAAGATGGTCGTTCAGCTATCTCTTCAAGCTATTTGCTTAAGGCTCCCTTTCTTCTGGCTTTCTTTTGAACAACTTCCAGCAGCCAAGGTGAAGCAGCAAGGGCTTTCTGCCAAACCATGCAGTAGCAGCCTCTTTCTTGCAGAACAGCTCAATGATTAGGGAGGAAACATGTTTCTTCCCCTGCCTGAGACCTTCCAGCTCCACATCTCCTGCTTCTGAGATGAGCACTGCACCCACAGGTCTCTGTGCTACGTGACACGGGGAACACACCTGTTTGAGTCAAGAGAGAGAGGAGGAAAATGGACCATGATTTTGTAGCCCACTAGTTGTACGGTCACATCTGAAGAAGAAGAGAGAGTTTCCAGTTCCTTCTCCAGAGATTATACATGCCATTTATGCAATGCACGTGTAAATTGGAAAGTTAATTCCATTATTCTGGCACAAATTGGAACCCAGGACTCACTCTTTCTACATGAATGCCATAATGATTCCTCTGCAGAGTCATGTCTTTCCTTCTGGCTCAGTTAACTCCTGAACAAAGTCATAGAATCATAGACCAGCCCAGGCTGGAAGGGACCTCAAAAGATCACCTGATTCAACTTTTCATGGGAAAAGGAGCCTAGATTAGATTATCTAGTACCCTGCCCAATCACATCTTGAAAACCTCCAGCAATGGGGACTCTACCAAGTCCTGCTACTGAAATCAAGTCACTTCAACAGGAACCAGTTAACAATACAGAGCTGATAGGAGGAGAGGAAGAGTTAAATTAATGGAGGAAAAAAACAGTGAGTGAGGTATTCCCTGAGCTTCTGAATGAAAGGGGATGCAGCTGTATCTCCCCTTCCAGGCATGCTCTCAAAGAAAGGAGTTACCAACCTGAAGGACAGTATCCACTTTACTTTCTTGTTCTCAGCTTTTGAATTTTGTGTATTTATAAGAGCAGAGTCCTGCTTGCCCTTGCCCTAGAGCACTTTCCAGGGGGAGAAGCTTTCATATGGTGGGATGTGGCAGGGAGAGGAAGGGAGGGACTGACACAGGAGCTGAAGGTTGCCAGCACAGCAGGGGCTGAGGGGCTGCTGAAGGAAGCAGGTTGACGGCCGGGCATGTCCCAGGGGTGACACAATCTTTCTAGGGACTGGAAGGGCACACTTCAAATTTGCTGCAATTCAGAAAGTTACCAAGCTGACTGAAACAAAGACTGGAAGCAGACACTGGTGCTGCAAAAACACAGTGGAAGGGCTTTCTCATCCTTGTATTTCTGCTCTGCTGGAACAGGGGAGTAGAGAGGAGCTCCCCAGACTGTTGGTGTCTAAATTTCATTTCCTTCCTTGGGTAACAGCTCCATCATACCTTGAATCATCGAGGTTTTCTAACATTTCCTGGCAATATTCTAATTCTTTGGCTGTTACATAGGCCTTTGACGAGTACCTGAGTTCTTAGACTGTAACAGGCATAGGATTTGGGATGATTAGACACTGCATTGGGAAGAAGCATTAAACCCATCTCCATTTGTGCTGATCTCAGAAGCACAATCTATTAATTTTTTGCTGTATTTCTTTTCCCATTTCTATGCCTGTCATTTAGATGATGGATTTATGAATCGTAAAAACAGGTTAAAAACCAGCTTATATTAAAGGAAAGCATACACTATTTCTGAGATTGTATTTGGTTTCAGATCTGTGATTTTTTATCTTCAGCAGCTCATATGCATTTATTGGCCCACTCTTTCAAGTCCATTTCTGACTGATGCAACTACAAATTTCCAAAAGCAGGATAACCGTCAATTGATTCTGACAGTTCATTTCCTGATTCAATCCTGACTGTAATCACACTGATTTGATGCATCGCTTGTTGGCAGGAACATGATTCAGTATTCAATCGTAATGCAATGTTTTGATGAAAAGTTCTCCATACAGTAAAATATAATTGTAGTACAATGTATTTAACTGCCCATTGCTGTTGCAAGCATATGTTGTCTTAGGATTTCTCCTAGGAAAACTACTTAGTCAAACATACTGAATGATAATAACTGCTGCTAAATCAGGACAGAGTTAACATCATTGTCACTTAATGTGGATTAATTTAACCAGTGCTAATGCATGTAAAAAATAATTAACCAGAGGTTCAATAGTACAAACTGTATGCTTTAGCCTTTACAACAGAAGCAGCTAAGTAAAGATAAATCCTGTAAAGTTCACTCATTGTTCAACAGACCTTAGTGAAGAGTAAAGGATTTCTGAGGTTCATTATTCAAGGGCAACTTGATCATATGTGCATCAGTCAAAAATTCTTTGTCCATCTTTGGAATGGCAACATTCATGAGGTTTTGTAACATTCTTTACTTGCATAGACAAATTCCTTGCCTTATAGTTTCAGTATCTATGAATACATATTTGCAAGACAGCTTATGAGAAACCAGAGTGAAAAAATAGTTCTCTGGGATGTTGGTTACAAAGATACTGAGTACCTGAGAGTGTGAAAACAGCAAGTATTATTTACACAATTACATTCTGTTTCTCAAGTGTAGTCTGTGGAATAACAATATATTCAGCAGTGTAGTGTCAAAGCTTATACAGTCCATGATGAACATTTTGATATTTTTTGGTTTTGAAGGTCTTAATTTGTGGTAACTTTTTTTTCAGCATACAAAGAGAAAGCAGACTAGATATATGCGCAAAGCTAGCTTATGTCTCATCAGTGCTGGTATTCCACGTAGAAGTCTTTGCAAACTAATCTCCTCTTTGGCAGTTTATGGGGCTGCGTCTTCAGCTGAAGCATACTATCCACTTCGCATCAGTGTAAGATCAAGCCCCATATATTTTATTTAGGAAAAAAATTATGAAGTGAATTATCTTAATAAATGTTGAAGAGAGTAGAGAAAGATGCATCACGGGTTGAAAAGGCATAGCTAATGAGGTTTGACAGCTTAACTTTCCTGGAATACGCCTAGGGTATCCCCTCAAGAAGTAGATGATTTCAAAATCAACATCCTTCAGTGAGCTTTTACATAAGCTTTACCTTTCTCCTCCTAAGTGTTATGGGGGAAAAAAGTTAAGTGTCTGTAAAAGCAAATAAAGAGAAATTTTAAGGGCAGATGAAGAGATCTAACAGCACATTCCCAGAGGAAATGTGAAAGGAGAGCACAAATGAATCTTTCTGTAGGCAAATGGAAATGAAATTTTGTCTAGTTTAACTAGCAGTGGGTATAGCTGGTACTCGTAAGAGTAGCATGGTGCCAGCTTGTCTATAGCTATCAGTACATATATATTGCAGTTAGCATGAATGTGACAGCCAGGGAGTGCCCTGTGGTAGAAAGAAACCTAAGCCAGCTTCAAACTAGTTACCTTAGTACCAGTAGCCATCTATCATGGCAGAACAACAGACATGACTGGGGTCTGCAAAAGCAACATAACAGGAAGGGAAAATTACCCTGATATCAGAAATAACCATCTAAATTAAAATTTAATAGAAAATTAAAAGGAAATATGTTCTGCTCTTCAGGAGAACTGAGGAATTCAAGGCAGCTGTTGATCTCAAGCTTCTGTGGACCCTAATAGCCGATAAATGGCTTGGTCCTGGCCGCCAGCCATCAGCAGATTGATCTTGCTGAGAATTCCTACATGAGAAATACGTGAAGATATTTGCAGAGATACTGGTCTGACAAAAGTTGAACAGTTTTCACATCTACTTGCTCTGCTTTATAGCGCTGCAGCATCAAAGTAAGTAAGTTAACCAGCCGTTTCCCATCTCTCAATCATTTGCATCCATTGTAAGAAGTGAGTTAATATGCAGAATACTGTTAAAATAATTCATCAACCTGAAACCAAAGGCTCAAGCGAAGCCTCAGAAATAATAAGATATACTTCAGTTTAATATAAATTACACTTAGCTGCATTGAAAACTTCATAATTATCTAATTTAAAGCACAGTACCACAGGGGGAAAATCTTTCTAGACAGCTATTTAGACTGGTTTTCTCTGACATTAGCAGAGATGGAAACTGATGGAATGGATCTAAATGCCTCCTTCCAAGCCACTGACTCTAATGAAGATCCCAAATCCACTTCCAACTAAGCACCTTCCAGTTATAATGTCGAATTACATTTCAGTCATTTTTTATAAAAGATGAGAAATTTAATTGAGGCATTTTATCACTACAATATAGTATCTTATCAAAAGGAGTTATTAAATCCATAGTGCAGTCTGCTCCAGTTGAAGATTTTGAAAAATTAGAAACTTCGGAGCATCTGAAATCCAGAGGCCCCTTGACAGCGAGCCCTGCCTCCAGCGCAGCGTCAGCTGCTCCTAAGACCGTCCGCAAGTGCTACCTGGGAATGCTGCTGTAGCATTACGTTTGCAAACATGGGTGTTCTTTGCAAAAGAGAATTTTAAATGCTTTCTGAACTGCTTTTGTTTATGAGATATGAATTAAAATCTTTGTCACCAGTTCCGTTTAAGAGCGGCAGCAGCATCCTGATATCTATCCAGATTTTTAGAAAGGATTCAGCAGTAATCTTCAAGTTCTACACATGTCCATACAGCTTTCTGGTAATGTCTGATCATTTTTTAAATGCTGTCACACCATTTATAAAATGCTTTCTCCCCCTTTGCTTCAGGAAACAGTCACAAAAGTCACAATTAAAGCACACTGATTGATAAAAATTGTTTTGTGGCAAGTCAATCAGAGACTCAAACTAAACCAAGTGTCAAAGTAAATCTATCCCAGTCAGCTTCAGGACGGCACTCAGGCAGAATCACTGAGGTAGTCGCTTCCAGGGGTACACACTGTGCCCAAAGTGTTATCTGACTGGCAAAGACTGCAGTGCTGTGAACCCTGCAGCTCCTTTAAAAATAAGCCCTTAAAAAAACCCCACACCTGTAGATACGACTACAGTAAGACTAAAAAACAAATTATATGCTCCTTCAAAGATAATGGCTTTTCAGCAGGTTATATAGGTAGATCCTTTAGGGTCTGAGAAGACCCAGTGCTAAAACCCCATCATTACTCTTGCTGAGGAATAACGGAGGCAGGCATTACTTGACGACAAGCAGTCACTCCCACCTGAAGAAAAACAGAATGGCAAAGGGAGAAAGAGAGAGGGAAAGCTTTCCTGGCTGGCCAGCTTCCATACAGCTGCTCAAAACCAAACTGCACTGAAATGCTTCATGTTGTTTGGAGTTAGATGCGAGTTTCCTTGCAAGCTGGAAGGCTGGATTTGAGGGCGTGTGGGGTTTCTATTTTGTTTTGGGTTTCTGCTGCGTGGAATAATCTACAGTCAAATTATCAAGCACATTGTGCAATGGAAAGGCTGGGACATACTGGTTAATCTGCCACATAATTACTGTCTTACTAACTATTACATGGTGGTATATCCCAAGCATAACTTACAGGCATATGAAGGATAACAAATCTTTTGGCCCCAAATCTGTAAGACTGTCAGGATCCGGGATGGAACTAGCTAGTACTTAGGCTGTGGCCCTGGCAGTATAAAACAGGTTCATGCTTTTATGTATGCATTGCGATGACAGGGGAGAAAGACTAATCTGGGGTTTTTTCCTACTCTAGGGAGACGTAGCTGGATAGATATGTAAACCTGCACAGACACATATATTTCCCACAAATATATATATTAGCATCATTATGTTTAAGGATCTAAAAAAATAAAGAGCTCTAGCAGTCACATACAATCTTATTCCCTATGTTCCGAAACAATGTCGCCATGGGATAACTTCTTTTTAAGTCTTTTAATCCTGTCATTAATGTCTCATTTGAAATGAAAAAAACCCCATATATTTATTAGGAACAGATCTCTGAAAAGTATTCAAACAATATTTGTACAAAAGCAATTCTAGGAAATCTAAATAGAATTCTGTCTTGAATGATGGAATCGTCTTATAAAAGCTATTATTTTTGCACTTCCTTTTCTGACGTAGTTTTGGAAAGTTCTAGTGAGTGATCTGAACTGCTCTGTTGAAAATACTACAAAAACTGAGTGCATTAGAAAATCCACAGCCTACTTTTTCTTTACCTTCTAAGAATTAATATTAAAATATGAAACTGATTTTTTTGTCCTTACAAAATTAAAACATTAATTGCTACACATGAACAAAATCTTTAAATTAAAAAAAAAAATCAAATGAGCTATGTTTAACTCTGGTTGATGTCAATTTCAGAAAATGAAGATTATAGAATCGGGAGCATACTTTAGCCACCATTTTTGATGTAGCTGCCTTTTAAAAAAAATTGAGTCTTTTTAGCTATAATGCATTTCTGTTCTCCACTGGCACCCATCTAACAGACAGAACCGTTCCTTCAGCAGTCCTACAGTTTAAAACAGTTATGTGCCTTGCCAGCTTCTCTTTCTGCACCAGTTTGGGAGCAGCGAAATGATCATTCCCATTTCTCAAAGCAACAGCTCCACCATTTGTTGGCCAGGAGCAGTGCATCCCTACCAAAGGAGAGGCAGATAAACTGAAGCCGGAGAGTTGTACTAAAAGACAGGGTGACATTTCAGAGGCGATGTACATGCGTTTCCCAGAGTTAACTTTGCCATGAACAGAGAGCTGTAGAACTGCTGCTCCCAAAACAGTCTCACTGCAGGATAAAGTCTCATATTCCACAGTGCTAAGGGGTGCGGGGTGAAAAGGCTGAGGCAGGATTAGGGCACTGCGACTTGCATGTTGCTAAGAAGCACACACTGCAAGAAACAGTCAGCAGCATCCTTGTGTGGCACCAAGCGACCGGGACCACGGTGGCACACGGGTGCACGCATCCAGCCCCACTCAGGGAGAGGGATGCTGGCGTGGCCATGCCTTAGGTAGCAGCAGCATGGGGCATATATACACCATTGTCAACAGGAATTTCCCAGTTGAAATGTCTATATAGAACAAAACTGAAAGGCCAGACGACTTTTCTGTTGGTTTTTTTTTTTTTCTATAAGTCCATTCAGATTTCAACAAAATGTACAGATTGCAGAAACTGAAGAGTATGAGGTTTTAAGCAGAGATCAGAGCAAATATGGTGTTGTAGAAAACACTGTTTCAAAGGAAGAGTGAACTCAGGATAGCATCATATAATGTACAATGAGTCTGCCTGGGGTAGTAAATGCAACTGAAAAATGACGTGCAAGATTATGCTTTGAGCAGTTTTCCATAGTCCTGACAATATTACAATTACCAAACTATGGACTTTGTAAATGAGGCAATTGTTTTTGGTGCTTAAGGAAGAATTTCAGTTTCCCCAAGACTAAAGGACCCAAAGTGCACCTTCTGCCTTTCCACAATGTTTCCAGGCCATGTGCATCTGTATGTCAGGATTCTACTTTTATAACCTCACATTTTCATCAAAGAGCAGGAATTGATGCAGTGATCTCTTCAAGCAGCTCCAAAGCCAGGCACCGTAACCTCAGTCGCTCAGGAATCCAGTTCAGATATTTGAAGGACTGAAGAAACCATGATGATTACCAACCCTAACCCACACAACTGGAGCCACAGAATTGCTCTCAGTAACTTTTCCTGTCTCATACAAAACATTTTCCTATGTATCTTATACACTGTGTGCTTGTACAGTGGTATAGACTGAACTTCACATTTTATGGTGTGAACTTTTATGGGCTGTGGGGCAGGGGGGACACAGACAGACAGACACGGAGGCAGAGGGAGCATATCCCCACTCTGACCCATCCTGTCTTCTCTGCCTTTGCAGGAGTGACCCATGTACCTTCCTGAAGTCTTTACATGGTCTTCTGATGTATGCCGATGATTAACGTGTATGTATAGATATATCTGTGTGCATATAGACATGCACGTATAGCTCTGTGTATTTTATTATGTAAGTATGGATATTATATTCCACCTATAGATCATGCCTTACATTACGTATTACGTATTATTTACAACATGGGATGTTATACGAGCCAATCTTCATTTAAAGTTTACAAGTGGTTTAAGCATGTTTATTTTTAAAGCCATAGATTTATTTACAAGGGTAAGGGTCTGTTGGAGGACCAGCAGCACTGGCAGCTGCTGCACCCAAACTCCAACAGCTTGGGGTGCTGTTGAGGCCGTATTGCCAAAGGACTCCCCACTCCAGCCAGGATCATGTCCTTTTCCAGGTGATAGTCTCCTCTGAAACATGAATAAGCATATCATGCATTTATTTTTCTTATGGCTTAATTGAAAGCACCTCTGAGGCCCCATGCATCAGCGATTCAGAGAGGATATTTTCAAATTCAGTGTGATGCAGAATAAAGCTACAAAAGTTGCCCTACATTTGGAAATCTTTTACTCCAGTGAGAAGCTGAAGAAACTCCAAAGAATTGCAAAAGCTTTTACAAGAAAATGAATGAGAAAACTCCTACTGAACTATCTGCTCCATAATTAAAGAAATGAGCAATATTTTCTTTGGGCATTGACTAAGGAAACAAAATCTTAAAATCCATAAAATCACAAAAGATTGTGATACAAATATGTTAATAATTAAGAAACCTTAATAATACTCTACAAAGGAGACAAGTGTGATCAGCTTAAGAGTACTTATATATTTCCAAATGTTTAAAATAACAGTAATGCCTGTAATAGGAATGAAAAAAAATCATTCTTTTTTACGGACATGCTATGATCTTCTGGCATCCTGGAAAGGCTTCTAGATGCCAACAACTTTTAGCAAATGGTGAATTTATGTGAGGACACCTCGACTGTTTTGCCATTCTAGTGCAGGAAATATACAGCAACATCATCTTATACTTCTCATTTGCACCTTCAAGCCATAGTCTTCTGGTTTTTTGATACAGAGCAAGGACTCAGAATTGTTCTCACAAGACTGGCAGGTCACTTGAACTTGCATACTATAATATAAGAACAATGCATTTATTACCATAACTTACAAACAAATAAATCAGAATATTTCTAGAGTCAAATTCTGTTGTGCTTTTTTTTCCTCTTGGGAGAAGGAGAAGGGTGGAATGTCACACTGTTGTGACAAATGAAGATGACCCGAGCCCTTGTGCTTTTATGATCTGTCAATATCTTTCTGGTAATAAGATGCCCATAACTGAACACAGCATTGCAAGAGCATGTTGTGCATCCTAAAACCACATAAAGAAAGATTATTAGCTTCCTGCTCCAATATATGATGATAGGGTGCCTGGTGAATGCAACCCAAAACCACATTGACCTTTTATTCATAGGCACAACATATTAGAAGCTCATGTCTAATTTGTTACTTAATATCCCTTGGGATTTTAAAAATTGGACTGGAAAAAATACATGGAAAACCATGAGTCTCAGTTCAGCAAATGGATGGAATTTTTATTTTAAAAGATCCTTTCCATTCTGGTTTCTATTATCTTTTATTGCTGTTTCAAAACAATAATTTTACAAATATAAATCCATACTGAATGACTGTTCATTGTATTTCCAGTGGATTACTTTATATGACCCAAATCCTGATTGCTTTGGTAATATGAGGTGAGCTTTAAAATCAAAGTTACTAGTTCAGTGTGTTAAGTAACCAGGAGCTGGCTATAGACTTGCAACAAATACAGAGGTGAGATACAAGCAGTGAGTAAGTAACTTTTCAGAAATTACAACTTCTATTAGATATGTAAATTAAAAAAATCACAAATTAATTAAAGGGACAAGTAACATAACTAAAGAGACTGTGTTTTTTCTAAATTTAGCCAGCTGAGTTTTTTCCAAGTGAGTGTTCATCTCTGTTAACTGCTACTGCTGAACCCTGAGTGTCCAACACAAGTCAGTCGCCTTGTTTAATATTAGGAGAGCCTGGTGCCCTAACTTTGTTTCCCTAAAGAGAGTGTGTAATGCAGCTGGAATGCTAATGGGTGACATGCTGCAGGAAAGAGGAAGCAGGTTATCATATTCAGGGCATTGACAACTCAAAGTGTTGGGTGATATTAAACAACAATACTCACTTGACTAGCACGATAGCATTAGAAAAGCCAAGTCCTGACCTGTAAATAAGATATGTCATGCTCAGAAAGTGGATTAAGTTCAGAATGAAATGTCCTGAATACAAACAGAAAGCCTCCCAAACAACAAGACTCAGGGTAGGTGTTACAAATATGGAATAATAAACCTGTGGATGCATCTTATCTCTGCAGTTACAAACGCAGCTCTGCAGTGGCCAGTCCATCTACTTTCTTCCTTCCTGGTATCTTTGTTGATACCTTCCTCTTAGGAAGCAGAAAAGAAAAGACACAGTTCTATAAAGTGCATAAAACTGTCAGATGTTAGTTTTAAGCAGTCACATCTAGACATAGTGGGAGAGCAAAAGCAGTTGCAAGCCTCCATGAGCAGCACCCTGCATGGTAGGAGCGTGCTGCGACGCAGACAGGGCAGCGCAGCTGGGTAGATCGCAGGGCCCTTCATCTCAGAGCTGCGGCCACCCTCGGAGGAGCAATCCCCCACGGGAGGGGCTGCAGAAAGCTTCCCGCCTACGGGAAGAAAATAGCTGCTGTGACCGATCTGCACCTTGTTGCACCTGGTGATTTAGACCTCTGCAACCATCTTGTGAAGATGTCCACAATGCACAAGCATCTCCTAGACACACCATAGATTGCAATTGGCTCTTTAGTACTCTTAATCCATAAAGAAACTGTGCAAGAGTTAGAACAAAATAGAATATTTATTTTAACAGAACAAAATACAGGTTTGGAGGTTTTTTTAGGATGATCTACTTTTTCGGTGAGAGGATTCTTTCTTCTCCCGCAGAGTCAGACCAGTCCCCGCTCCTCCGCCTTTTTCTTCGTTATGTTTTAATCTTCTAATTACATAATTAATATAAGGAAAGGAACAGGACACAGATAATATGAGCAAAGCTCTGTCAGGAACCTGTGATTTCAAGGCCTGGGTACAGGAGCTTTCAGCTCATCTCATATTGCCTTAAGCTTTCATGTTTGAAAAGCTAGGAATAGTGGTATTTGATCACCCACTTCAGAAGGACACTTTGAGGCTTAATCCATTGCATTGCTTCATATTTTGTGAAATCTAAAGATATACCTATGGAAATTATTATTGCTGTAGGCTAATGTACTTCATACATATAATATGGATACAACACTTCCTTTTTCATGAGACAGTAGTCCAGATTTTTATGGTGTTCTGCAATAAAAGCTTTTACTTCATCATGGGACACACACCCTTGTTTTATGCTACCCATGCTTGCGTCAATCCAAACTTCAACCACACTCGCACATTCTTCACATGTCCATCTCATGGAGCTGAAATGCACAGCATCAATGACTAATTTGGAGGATGACTAATCATCATTAGACCTTAATAGTCATTAATGGGAAAATATTATAGCATACATTGTTTTCCTAGTAAAGTAAAAGAAAATTCAGTGCTAAGTCTGATGCTATTTAACATCATCATATGCTTAAAAAACAACATCAGCAATGACAAAGATATGGTGACCACAGGCAGCTTGGCAGTGTGATAGGTGATACTGAGGACCAGCTAGTTGCACAGTATTCTAGATTGCTTGGCGAGATCATAAAACTCAGGACTGGAAAGGTTTTCAAATGGCCATCTAGTTTGTTCACCACTCCCAAACACGATTAGGGATTCCTGTGTCACCCTTATAGAAGCTTGCATAATCTGAATTTAAATACTTCCCAAGAGGGAGGCTTTCTGGCATGCTGAGGTGAAACCTCTTCCAGGGTTTCACCATCCTTACAGTGCAGAAGCTTTTCCTGGTGTCTAAGCTGAGTCTACCAACATGCAATTTGAACGGCTGGTTCTTGTGCAGTTCTCTATGCATCTGCTATCTCTCTCCCCTGTAGCCACCTTTAGCTTATTTAAAGGCTGCCAGCAAAGTTTAATGCTGCCTTCTTTACTTTATGCTACCCCTGTTTGTTCAAACTTCCCTCACAGGGTACATTTTAGACCTCTGATCATTTCCAGTTTCTTTCTCCAGTTTGTCAGGACCCTTATGATTTCAAACTGTGCCTTCCTTCATGGTCCTCTTCTGTACTTACCTTCTGTGACCTTCATAGGCATATTCTTTATCCCATCCTCTAGGTCTTCTGTAGAAATACTGAGCAGTTGTGGACACAAAGTGGATCCTGTCCATTTTGACAGTGAAATCAGTGGTAAACAACCTTCGAGCACAGTTTCCCAAATAATTTCTACCATTTTATTGCAGCTGAGTGTGCTTCCCTATCTCAGCTGTCAGTGTATCATGTGAGGCAGTGACGAACGCCACCGACTGCTTCTCATCCGCCTGGGAGATTCATCATCTTGCTGCAGGAGTTTAACAAATTGACACAACTTCTTTCTGATAAATCTGTGCTGTTTGTAACTCATTTTATTGCTTTCATGGAGATGCTCACAGGTATTGATTCCAATATTTTTTTCAGTAAATCATTGGCCTGGGGGCAGGGCAGGGCTGTGGGGAACTGGAGACTGGTCCTGCTGCAGGGGGCTGAGGTGGGACAATTGGGGCTGGCAGTCCCCTCATGGCCCTGATAGTTTGCTTACTGTGTTTCAGAACAATTAACATCTCGTGATTTAGCCAACTTGGTCTCTTCTGACATTGCCCGCCTTTTTTTCCTCAACAGGACAGTTTGCGTTGGTTCCATTAGTACTGCTTCTCATACAGCCACTGCTATCTCTGAAACTAGCCTTCCTGAAACCACTGCTTGTGTTTTGTGGTTCTTCCTCCATCCTTTTTGAGGCATTGTGAACCCCACTGCTTTTGCTGAAATCGTCTTCCACCATCACATCCTCAGCTGGTTCCTCCTTGCTGGTGAGGATCAGCCCTTGGAGACCCCTTCTGCTGCTTGCCTTTGCTGGCTCCCAAACTGAGACATCTCCTGCATCCAAAGGAGAGCTGGGCGCTCTGAGTCCTCTCCTAGTCCGCTCTCAGCAGCTATCTGGCTTGCTGAAAACCCTGTTATCTTCAGATTGCCTGCTTGGCTTGGTTTTGCCGGTTGCTCATCCAGCTGTTGTCATTCCTGGTTTTGTTGCTTCTAGCAGATTTCCCCTGTGAAAGTAGATGTGTGCTTGTCCCTTCTGCCACTAGGCAAAGGTTTCTTACAGCAAGTCAGCCTGGCTTTCAGGGCAAGAGCTTCAAAGTGTTTCTCTGAAGTCTTTCTCTTATCTGTTCTCACAGGATAAGCCTTTTGTATTAGCAGGCTAATTGATGCCTCTTGGAGAGAGAGACAACAGTGTGAGGTGATCCAATACAGCCACTGCTGTTTACCCTTTTCTCTCTAAGCAGCCGCTTGGATGTCAATGGGAAGGACTCCTGCCTATGTCCTGGCAGTGCCATCACTGAGGCTTTATACTCAGCTACTGCCAGGGGCCAGACCCTTCCTCACCTTCCTCTCCACTTCCATAGCGTTCCCCTAACCAGTCCCCTTTCCCCCTGCATGCCTCCTTCCCGCAGAGGAGCCCTTCTCCTCTTTCACGCCTTCTCCAGTGGCTGCTCTGAAACCCACCCTCGACTAGCACAGAGATGGAGGCAGGCTGAGCATACCCAAAGCTGGGCTGTCTGTCAGGGACCCTACCACTCAGGGAAGACAGTGTCAGGGAAACCTAGTCTGATGCTCTCATAAAATTGACTTTTGTTAACCCGCCACGAATAAGGAAAAATAAGTTACCTTGAATTGTCATTGCAAATAACAAAATAAGATTTGGCCCATACTACCAAGGAGTCAGCTGGATCCAGTTCTAACTATGTGAATTATTCCAGCAGCTCTCTCACACCAAGTAAATAATCATTTTGGGTGTTAATTAAAATTTTCACTATTTTTGTTTGTTCTTCAGAAGTCTTGCATTAGATTACAAGTGCTTTAAGATGAGCTACTGTCCTTTTCCTTGTTCCTTCCAGTATGCTATTAAGATAAATATACACCTTAACAGTTTCATACACTTGTCTGGCTCACTTATAATCTTACTTCTTAACAGGCTTATTGCACCTATTCCTTACCCTGTGTTAAAGCTCTTCCCACTAGGTTAGCAAGCTGACATGTAAAATTGCCCACTTCTTTTGTGTGTGTTTGTGTGTGAGGCAGACTCTTATCTTTACTCCTCAGCTTTTGGAACAACATCCTACCGCTGACAAAACCCCAAAGCCTGCTGCCAACACCAGATATGAAACCATGTACTTCTCTCTAGGATGCCTCCATCCCTGCCAGTGCCTTGACTGCAGAGACTGGCAGGAATGACATTTGTGCCCCGACATTTGCGCCCTGCTCCTGCCGGAGCCTGAGTCATTTTGACTCTGCTTTGGGCCTTTCCCAACCAACACCACCATGCCTGTGCAGAGGGATGTGCAGCACGGGCTACTGATCTGGTGGCCAGCTGAACCTCAGTAACTGCTCAGCAACATCTCTATTACCTCCTCCTGGGACCTCGCAGCAGCTTCCAGCTGGCCCTTACACCCATTCCTCTGGCAACCCATCTACCGCTAAAGGGTGGTAGGACCCATCCAGCATCATTGCCCTTATTTACCTCCTGGGAATGCTCATCATCATATTGTGGTCCTCAGGACATGTGTTTTCTCCCTTTGTAATTGGGTCTGGATACTCTCTGCCTTCCCTACCGCAGTGTACATGTGCTCGGTTTCAGCAGGAGACAACTGTGGATGAACCTGGAAGTCGCTTGGCCTCCTCTGCTGAAATGGTGAAAGAAGTATTTTGCTGTGATGGTCAATAGCCGCAACTTCCTAAGAAACTTCTGCTTTTCTAAAGAAGTTCTGTTTTTTTCAGCCAGTAGCTGTGAGTAATCCCAGACAAGTTTCACATTGTTCCATGTGATTTTGAAAGCTTCATCTTTCAAAACAAAAAAGAATTATTGTAAATGTAAAATTTAGCTCATTCAGATTTTGAAAAGTAAAATAGCTATAAGAAGCAGAGGAGATATGGACACTTAGATAAATCTCATTTATCTTTCTAAAGAGAAAGGATAAAAGTCCATGAAACTGAAAAAAAACCCTAAAATGTGAAAAAAAAGAGGTAACAATGACTTTTGGTTTTTAACTTTTGCAATTTTTTATGTGCGCTGTTGAATACAATATAAATTTATCGAACTGTTAGTTTTTTTGACAAGTCTTATATTTTAGGTCATTTTGGAATGCAGCAAGTCACTCCTGAGCAGGTAAGTATGGTGGTGAAAAATTGTTTCTTTGGTGACTGCAGTAAACAGCCTTATGCCTAATAAATCTAAGACAACATAAAAACTCACAGTGCTCAGTTACAGCAGATTAGCCCTGCGCTCCAGAGGTACCACATCCTGCCCAGCTGCCCGGGGTCCAGCCCTGCGTCCCAGCTCACAGTCACACTGAGCTCTGTCATTTGGTCATGATTTATTTACCCAGACTGTTAAGTTGTCCTAGCATTTCCACAAGAACTTGTAATGGATAGGTAGCTGGCAGAGGGCATGCGTACACAGCGCAATGCAGTGCAGCATCAGAGATACCCATCTGGCTGGGAGGGAGCCAGCACACCTACGTGGAACAGTGGAGCACACTGCAAAAATACAAACTTGAAATCCCCAGCCATGTTCAAGCACATAAGGGAATTAGCTCAGCTCGGCACTGCACATGCATGGCTTATGACCCCTAGCCTAGCAGGATCAGGGCCAGCAGAGAGATCTTTGTGCTGATCTCTGCTGTGCAAGGCTAGCGTTCCCCATAGAGGTGGCTGCACTGCCTTCTCAGGGTGGCAAAACTTCTTCTCTCAGCCTCTTCTGTGAAGCAAATGCAGAAATATCATCTGTTTTTTCCTCCTCCTTCTTACTGAGCACTGGCTACCACCAGGAAGACCTTTGTCAGAATATACTTATGATACTATTTGTGTCTTGAATTGTTCACATACCTTGTCAAATAATGGATTTACATCCCGCATAGTTGATGTATGAAGTCTAAACCTGATTTATAAGTCACGCCACTTTGTATGCTATTGCATTCATTTAAGAGTCATTCAACTGATTTATGGCCTGAGCTTTTGAATTATAAATCACACTTGTATTCTACATTTCTTGTAACTTATTTGTAATCCAGCAGCACTTTTTACTTTGGTTATAATCTTTGCTTTACTAACTTGTCTATACAAATAGAAAAAAGGTTCTGTGCTTAATAAGCTAAAGCTGTAGGGTATACTTCACGATGCACAAGGCACCTTTAGCACTACCCGTCTCATCATCCCAGGCAAAACGATTCTAGCCCTTGCTTTTCTATAACCACACCACACACAATTGCATGAACCATTCTGCAGCCCTGCGAAGGTCATTGCCTAACTCAAACGAGTACTTTTGAGGCTGGCCTGGTCTGAACCACTGTTTCCCTAGGTCTGTGCTTGTACCTGACAACTCACATGGGACAAACAGCCAGCATCCATTCGTACAGGCTCAGTACACCTGAATTGAGCCTTAGGTGCCTTTTTCCAGGATGAGCTGAATCTCTTTCTGTAATGGTTAGTTTCATTGACTACTTTTCAAGCTTATTTTTAATCTCATACTTCTTACTTTGGACTCTGGGGTTCCTCCACTGTATCAAGAGTGCATCCTTGCTATGCTAGGGAAAACTCAAGCACCACATCACTGTCCTGATCATCCTTATGTAAAATCTGAATTTTCTCACCCCCAAGCACCCGTTGTCTATCAGCTTTTATCCCACAAAATCAGGCAGTATGGCCACCAGCATGTAAAGCACCAGATGTAAAGTTCAGCAAGTTACTGGAGGTGAAGTCCTCTCCTCATGTTTGATAGTACAGTATCTCCTGGGAGCTAGGATGCAAAACACAGGCATGCATTTGTGTATTATATATTAACTGTATATATGAACTGAGATGTCTTCTGCTGTTGTACCCTGAGTTTCTGTAGTGGTCAGGTATTTCCTTTCAGGAGAAATGGCTTGTGTCACTCATTTGTGGCTTTGTCAATTATGTTCCAGGAAAAGTTGGAAGAATTTAACACCAGCAGATTAGAAAAGCAGGTTCAGCTACAACAGCTCATGTTCAAAGAAATGAAAAGGAAACCTCTCTCATCAGTGTCAGTAACAACTGGCTATTTTTTCACACAAAGCAACAAAGTTGTTCATGTGGATGTGAACTGCCAAAGTCCTAAGGTAGGCGCCTACTCCCTTTCCTCCCTCTTATACTTGGCATAGCATACAGCCCTCAGCTGTCCTTTTACATAAGTTAAGTTTTGTGACCGTGCACTGGGGATTGAGCAAGCACAGTAGGCAAAGTCACAGAAAAGCCTTTAAAGAAGAACATATATTCAGCTCTGTATTTGAATCCTGTGACTAAACCAGACTCAAGTTTGGGAGTAGGCAGCTTGCGTGTGACACACAATAGCCTTCTACATGTCCCCATGATACACATTAGAAAAATAAGTGAATTATTTTAAGAGCACTGGCAGGAGCAAAGGAAAGGCTGCAGAAGTTCGAGTCACAGTATTTTGTGTTACAATAAAATTTCCAGTCAAGATTTTCCACCCTCAGCCAACTCTGCAGAAAACTGAGAAGGCGACAGTCTCACTGTCGTATTGTCAAAATCATCCCCTTAACACACACGTAGGTGCCCTATACTTGCGGCCACTGCTCTGAAATGCTCTGAAAAGAGTGCAATAGCAAACCGTTTGATATAAAAGGCAATGGAAGGCTGCGTTTACAGCAGACTAATGATGCTGGCAATGAAAAGTAATGACTTTGGCATATACCTCAGCCATGTTGGTACTAAGTCGCTTATGGTGCATTCTACACGGGACAGATGTACCATGTACCATGTCTCTCTCAACCCATCTGCTTCTCCAGGACTATACTGAAGCTCTTCAGTAGGAACCAACTGGGTCATTCAAAAATGGAGATGAGACACAAGGGACTTCAATACACACAAAAACTATAATGTATAGCATGTTTCTAAAAGGGAGGCCTTACCTAAGGCAAGCAATTACCAAGGAGGGGATTTCCAGAATAGACAAAGTAAATAAAGCAGAAGCAGCACAGACCTGGGCAATTCCCCAGACTGTAGCAGGCACAATATTTCATAGTTCTCTTTTTGTGCAATGGTGTTTGAGGGTGGGTGTTGTTTTGGGGAGTTTTCTGGTCGGTATTGCCAAAAGGCTGAATAGTTTGAATGAGAAAAGGATTCAAAAGAAATTTTCCTTCCATTCCTTTCTCAGCTAATGTTTCAGACTCTCTTTATTTAGGTGCAGATGGCAGCACTTGTAGATGAGGAACAGTACTGACCTAAGAGCAAAGGTCGTGAGAGGCTTGTAACTTATTGAAGCAGATGTCTAAGGTCTTTTAAGAGAAATTATTGTGCCAGAAGAAACATATTCTTTAATGACCAAACTGATAAATTTTATTCTCCATTCTCCATTTATATAAGGACTGTTTTAGAAAACACAGCTTGAGAAGTTCCAACTAGAAACGTGAATTGTTATATACTCATGGCTAGCGATGTTTCTCTTCTGTGCAGGTGTCACTGTGCAGGTGTCACTTTTTCCCTTGGGTGCTAGTGAATTTGGCCTGGTCTTTGCTAAGATTAAGGGAATATGCCAAAATGGTGTTTATACAGTCTACTGTTGTTTTTTGTTTTTTTTTTTATTTAAACTAATAACTAGTTCAGGCTTGGTATAATGTGTGGCTGCTAGCTTTGACTGTACAAAGTCCTTAAGGAACTAGAAATAAGAATACGTTGCCTGCTTTGGCCTCTGATTACATTCACCTCTTGAGGAGGAGTTGTTCCCTAGGAACCATACATTCATATGGATCTAAGATTTCTGAAAGAAAGCATTATCCAACATGCTATTCAGTCACCACCAGTCCCAAGCTGGTGTTTATGGTTAAATAAATCAAGCTGCAAACAGGTTTGCACACCCTTTTTTCTACCTTGGGCAGCTGCCTGCAAGGACTCCTGTTGGGTGCACAGGCACAAAAATAGATTTTTTTGGTGCTTTTCCTTGTCTCTAAATATTCATTAGAGGAAAAATAGTGAACAGATGTTTAAAAATTGATAAAATGCAGCCATGAATACTTTCAAAATAAACATTTTAAAATTACTCATTGCGTTACATCCATTCAGGGCTACTTGCAGCTGCTATGACTTGCAGGCTGAAGGTCAGCTTTTTTCTGTTCAAATTTTTTGTTGGACTGCTGCAAACATATTCCCATCAGAAGCACTGTTTCAATAAGCAAAAAAATGCTTATTGATGTAACAACCTAGTTTAACAATTGATATTTAATTCTCAAAGCTGCACACAAAATGTGTGTGATTGATAGGTTCATGGTGAATATTTCATCCTCTTGGGTGAATCCAACAGGATGCAAACTGTTGGCAGTTATGCTTGCACCAAACTCCAAGCTTGCTTTTGAGTTAGTTTGCCCGCCAAAGCTGGAACATCTCACTTAAAACATTCTTCATCATTGCTGGCTGACAAGATCTTCCTTCCCAGCAAACAGCAGCTGTCCCTGCCTACTGGCTGGATCATGAGGTGATAAGAAAACAAATTCAGGCACTAATATTCGCCATAGAAGTTGCATCATTAACCCCAGTGACACTTCCACTTCCTGAGAAGGCATCTGAGCATCTGAATCTCAGACAAACATCCTGCAGACAGCACTGCCAGTCTGGGTCTTTTTTTTTTCAGTGTAAAAGATGGGCAAGCACTTAGCTTTTCCTTTTTCCCAGTGCAAATCCTTTCCTCCACAGATCCCAAATTGTTTTCATTCACCACTTCTACCCAGACGGGCAGCTTTGCTTAGCAGTTTCACCTGGTGCAGTCTAAGGTTGTTTGCCGTGCTTAGTACTGATGGTGGGACCAAATCAACCAGAGCCTTGAGGCGGAACTGCTCCACGTATCTCTGAAGTGAGCAAACCAGAAGATAGCACCTGCCTCCAGCTTTTAAAGCAGGATTTAGTAGAACGTGGCATAAAATATTGGTGCAAAGTAACTTGTCAGGTAGAGAAATCTTATTGACTGAATGACGTAAATTCTGGGATAAAAGTTTTTAAAAAGGTCTCTTGCTCTTTGGAGTCTTGTAGAGCAGGTCCCTCCCTCAGGGCTGGTGCCTGCCTCTCCCTGCCCCTCTCTCCTCCTGCTCAGGCTCACTGCCCTTGGGGCAGCAGCAGTCTCCCCTCCCTGTTTAACAGAACATACATAGGAAACACAGGCTGCCCCAAACTGCCCCAAACTGCAACCACACAAGCCAACCAACCAACGTCATGAGCAGCAATGTATTCCTCATCTCTCAGTGACAGCTTATTATTAGCTGGTATTATACAAACAAGATCTGTCTTCTCTGCACCGTAAATGTTCCCAAGGTTGTATTCATGGAGGACTGAAAGCAACATTTCCAACCTTGAACCTGCTCCTCCAGCAGTGCTTTGAGCTCACCCGGGTCTTGCTTCAGCAAAGATTCATCTGCAGCAGTGAAAGTCCAAGATGCCTGGAAGAGGCCAAGGAGCCTTGTTGGTAGAGATGGCCAGCCTGCACAGGCTTTGCCAAACTCCTGAATAAGCACATCTCCACGTGACTCAGTGTTGTATGCGTTTTTTTCCAATCAGCTCAAAATGTTGCTCCGTTTTCCACCAAGCATTGCACCAAGACGCTTTCCTGACTTCGCAGCGGATCACTAAAGGACATGTTCAGCACACTAGATTCTTTCATATATCAGATGATTGCTTATCTGTAGGCATCTCCTGTTCAGCTTCCAATTTCTTGCTTGGTGCAAGACTTAGATAAACCTTTCCACTCATCATTATTGCTGTTAAAAGGTTAAGTCTTTAGCTCATATCAGCCCCGCTGACTGCTTGCCATCTGACTTAATGTGGCCACTGACATGGGGGCTTTAAATCCACAATGTGTCTGCAGCCTGTAACTCAGTGTTTGAGCTGACATATCGGTCTTTTAACAACAAAGAATTCATTGGGAGGAAATTCCACTGTTATTTAGTACATGTGCACATTTGTAATGACAAGTTCTGCTTTAACGAGTAACAAATAATCCAAAGTCTCTTATGTACAAATCAGAAGGGTTGTGGCAGGAACTCTCTGTACCAAAGCATAAGGCAATAGTGGTAAATTATGCCAGAGACAAATAAACCAGATTTACTATATGTGAGTATGTGCAGCTTCTCCTGAATGACTCCCATGTCATATACTGTACAGGTCAGAAGTGCAAGAGAGCTGAAATGAAAGCTAAACAGCAACTGTAAATTGGGCATTTCCCAACTTGTGCACAACAAGCAAGAACTATTCTTTTAATCATTTTGGCATGTGAATTTATTGATTTAGCCTGACATCCTGCATTTCCCTGGGGAAAACAAGCTAGGAAAAATTCTTTTTGCACCACTTCATATCTCTGCCAAGTCTGAGCGGAATTTGGTAAGATAAAAAGAACTCACTGAAGTTCATGACTTGAGCAGTGCAGAAGTTCTCAGCATATATCTGTACTCTGTCTGCATGAGTTTGTAATCTTACAACTACAAGCATGAAAGTAATGCTTGGGCATTTGATCTGTCTTGGGAGACTGAGGTGAGGAGGCATGTGTGTTTGTGTGCGGTGGCACCTGGCTGCCCAGCTAGGTCTGTCTGGGAAGGGACTGGCTTTTTAATAAGCTTTTTTATTAGCAAAAACCTGAGTGATGATGTAGCTAGTTGCTATGTAGAAGTGTCCTTCCAATGATTCGGGGTTGTCAGGGTGCAGGAGGTTACATCAAAGCCGCTTTCATTACTGGGTCAGGATGAGTGGGGATGAATGGGGGAAAAGGGTCTTCTGTAAGCATGAACAAAGCGTTGACAAAGGAGAACATGGACCAGAGGCATTGCCTCACTCCAAGTGTCCCTCTAATCCCTCCAGACATGATGGCAGGAAAGGCAGGTTGATAAGGGCATCCTCAGAAGACAGCTTTTCCTCTCCATCCTGGTCTCCTCCTTCAGGGGCCAAGAGGATCAAAATATAGGTCAGGGTCCTCCAAAGCTTAGTATGGAGCACTGGCCCCAAACCTGTAAGACTGTGAAGCATGAAGTACTCCTTCCTGTACTTGACCTGGCCACTTAAGCAGACGACTGGGATAGTCCTGATTTCTTTAGATGACCCTATGACCCCAGGTGTTATTTCATGGGTTTAACACAAAGGCAGAAACTGAAAATGAGCCAGGTACCTGAAATCATAAGAAGTTACTGACATGATATCATGGTTGCATCCTTATACCAGGTGGTGGAAAGTATGTCAGAAATATATTGGGGCATGTTTATGAGGTTGTATGGGAGTTTGTCAAAGCAAGGTGCAAGTGATTAAGTGAGATGGTGCTGGAGGACCATTCTTAAAAATTTTCTACATCTGTGTCTCTGTTTTTTGTAGGGTGCAGAAATAGTTCAGTGAACTATTCTTTCAAGCATGCCTGGGTGTGCCACCAGATGGACCTACCTGGTTCGCTACAGATGAGGATTCTACTATTGTAGCATGTATGCAGCATGAGCCATCGAGGAACCAGAGCCCTGGAGCAAACCAAGGGGCAAAGCATGTCAGTATAAGGAGCAGTTTGTTGTTTGGGGAACAACAGTGTGTTGCCTCCCACAAATCACAATTAGTGGGAACACAGCTGCACTGATATAACTGCGTTGTGGGTCAGGATCATAAAAGATAACGAGTAAAATAGGTGACAATAGTAAAACCATGCCAGTCTATATGAACAGATTTTGTCTCCACTACTCAGCCATAAGGCTGCAGAATCAGTTTTATTTGAAAATATGAGGCAGCTTAAGAGTAAGACTCTGCCTGAAACACCTTGTTTTCTCTTTAAGGGTATGAAGGATCAGGTGTAGCTTTCAAATACAAGTCCTTCCTAGGGTGGGGAAGAGTAGGTTACAGGTCACTCACTAAACTGTTATTTCTGGGTCTGGAGAAATAACCTTGCCAAAGTAAAACAAGACTCATAAGACAGAAAGGAAAGAAAGAGAGAAAAATATAACAGAGCAAAGAGGTGGTGTATGCAGTGTTATAAAAGGAGAAGGGGAATGTGTGTGTCTGAAAAGGACTTGGAAAGTGACTTGATTGATAGAAAAATCATTTGCCTAGAAAAAGTTCACACCATGCAGAATTTATGTGGGTAAATGATGTTTCTTTTGTGAAAAGGCCATATTTGCATCAATAATACACTAGGGAATATCATATTTATATCACGATGTTGGATAATCATCTCTCTTTGCTTTTTATTTTATACAGTGTTAAGTAGGGTAGACTGAACTGGGAGCTGATGATTTATTCAGTGTCTGAAAGTCCATCAAGCAACACAGAAATCCTGATTTGAAATTTTATAATAACTTTCTCCCCAAATGTCTGAATAATGGTGCTTGATAAGGCTCGGGGCGTATGTAGGAGTGCATTTTCAAACAATTGTTTCTGGAAAGTTGGTTGGAGATCTGGGAAGCTTGGTTGCAGACACATAACAGCTATTCAAGTTGTTAATGCAGAGAATATCGCAGATTCATAAGGAAACCCTGGAGCAAAACAGTTAATAATATCGTGTAAACATTTTCCATACAGAGGTCACATATGACTGACACACAGCACTACCGATTTGATAAAACACTTTTGTAGACTAAAACAACATAAGCCAGGCTGTCACTCATTTGAGCCTTAGCCTCAAGGCTTATTTAAGATATAGAAATGAAAACGAAGTGTGTTTTACTGATACTCTCTCCTGTTTCTCTTCCACTGGCGCTGGAAGGACCGATAGGAGTTCAGTACATGTTGGAGGAAATTGTGGTACCTATTGGTGAATGACACTGCTATTTGTACTCTGTGCCCTACATGACCCAATCAATTCTCTGTTGCAATAAACACCACTGCCTGACTAAAGAATTTAACCTGAGAAAAACTGAACCCAAAACAAATGTCATTTGACCTAGATTGGATTTTTTGTTTGTTCGTTCATTAAAATTGTTCATAAGGTTCCATTTCCTGAGGCAAACCAAGGGCAATAGAAGCAGAGATACCTAACTAAACATAATCACTGATGATCTTATATTGAAACATCAGTGCTCAGCTCCTGCCATACATCTTAATTATCCTGCTCTACTCAAACATTCAAATTAACAGTTCTAACCAGGAATTCATAAATATCAAACCTTACTGAAAAAGCCTACGTTCTATGTTTATCTCTATTGTATTACTATATTTTATACCAGGCACTCTAACCCACCTCAGGATTGAGACTATTCCTGTCTCTTCATGCCCCTTTTGTAAAGAAGACCTGTTCCTACAGGGTAATAAGTGAGTGGTGCTATTGCAGTTAGCTATCTGGGTCAAGAGTTTCCTTGCTGTTTCTGTTACAATCTGTTTCTCAGGATGCTTTTTCTCATTCAACCTTATCTCTAAGAACAAAATATTACTGAACTTGAGCTAGCCAGAGACTAAAACAAGGCTATTTTTCTCAGTCCTTGCTAATGTAGGTATCTAGAAAGGTTCAGGAATACTCCCCTTGATATCAACTTGCAGAGTAGTTGTCTAACCTACCTCAGTGAAGGAAGCCACAGAGCTGGCTGACTGATCTGTGAGCAAAATAAATATTTTGTCAACCTACTCCAGCAGTCTGAGGGACCATAAGCCCAAAAAAGAAACCCAGATATGCTCTAGAAGGCCAGAAGGGTGCCAAAACCTTCCCAGGCAGAATTAAGTATATCATGAAAACTATCAGAAAATTACAGTTGTAGCTGGGTAGTGCACAGGACCATACTTCCCTGGGCCGAATTTTGGAATAACAGCAGTACTCCCAGACATGCAAGAGGGATGGACAAGGGCTTTCTACACTGACACCACTAAGAAGGGAGCAATGCCTACACCAGAAAAAGACTGTAAACTTTATAAGGTTGAGTCAACTCCCTCTCCAGATGAACCCTCAGCAATATTTGTGTCATCCCCTACCAGTGGAAGGAATCCCATCATGGTTCTGAAAGAAATATGCTGAATACATGACAATTAGTGAAAATATTAGATCACATTGATGCAGATGAGTGAGTTAGTCCTCGCACAGAGAAGGTACGTGCCATAACTGATATGCACAATAATTTTGCCACGTTACTGAAAACTTCTGGAGAAAGTGTGATTGTATTATCCATCAGGAGGCTGTTTATTCCAAAGACAGTGTTTTATTGTATGTTTCAATCTATGCTGACTGCCTCATCATCTGTTGCATTAAATCTTGAAGACTTTCATAATTTATTTAATGAAAATTAAGAGCAAGAGGGCTCCATTGTAGCGGTCACTGATTCTCAGAGAGAAACTTCATAAAAAAGTCTTGAGAATTGAGAAAACTGATGTTAAGATGTTGTGAAAGAGGGGTACATTTGTTGATGATTGCCAGTTACTGAAAGACAAAGGCTAGCTATACAACCTTTCTTTACACACAGTATTTCGGTGTTATGGTAGCTCTGATGGTTTAAGAACATAAGCATGGTAAGATCTGTACTCATCATTCCTTATTAGACCAACTCATATTTGGAAAAAAATGTTAGGTCTTTGGGCACAGAGTCTCTTCTGTACATGAAAGCTGGTCTTCATTTTCCATCACATGATAATGTTGGGGATATACACTATGAAAAACGCAACAATGCAGTTTCTTCAATTTTAGGCTTTATGGAACCTGTATTTGAAGAGTCTCAAGCAAAAAAAGAAGGTCTTTTTTTGCCAACCTTATCACTGTTACAAACACTGTGATTGACTCTGACTGTTAGTTCATTTTGATCTTGGGGGTAAATCCAAATGAGTGGCATGAGTCCACTTTGGATCAGGACTTGACACCATTGTGAAGATTGGTCACGAAAATGGATTAGCCTTCACTTTCATCTTTGGCATGCATGATGCACAAATTATATTTGTGTTGTATATACAGCAATTTTGAATGGGGACTTTCTTATAAAAAGATAGAATCCCACGGTCACAAATTTTTTTATCTTGGTGACTCCCTCTAGGATCAACAAATCTGACTTCAGGGACTGAAGACTTTATGACAAAAAGGACATTGAGGAATTCCCTTAGACTGTCATCATAACACATTGCTTGTGTCCAATTTCAATCTGCATTGAATTTCATTATATTTTTATTGGTACTAGTGTTAAGCATAGCTATGAAAACAAGCTTTGCCCCTAAAGATTTCTCTTTAGTAATGCCCAGCATTTTAAGAAAAAATCACTACAGAAATCCCTATTCATATTAGACTGGTTGTGAAATGGCTAAATGATGGTTGCCCAAATATAATTATTAATAAGGACTCATCAATAACAAGGGTTTTCCTAATAAAGCCTCTCAGGGATCAGCTGTCAGGATAATATTCCTCAATATTTCCAGGTCAGCTCTGAAGGAAAACATAGGAGGATTATGGCTGTGCAGGGATCCCAAAGATCAATCAATCAGCAGCAAAAAGAAATGGTCATTTACACAGCGGGGACCAGTACTCACTCAGATGGTGGAACACGGGCAAGGAGAACCAGGTTCTGTATAAACTGTGAATGTTTTTGCTGGCTCTGGGTTTGTATGTATCCTTTAGCAGTGATAGTCTGTCTGTCTGGTTTGAGCTTTCCCAAGCAGAAGACAGGGAGAGGCATTCACTTCTTGCTGCAGCGATTGCTGTCGTGGTCAGCCTGGAGGAATGGGGTAGGCAAAAGGGGAAAGGGCAGCAGCTTCGAGAGTGGCCCTGGGTACACACAGAAGGGACAGGCCGAAGGAAAAAGGCTGCTGCTGAGGATGTGAGCCACTGCTGCCTTTTTTTCTTCTTTATTAGCACTCCCATCTCAATCTCAAGGCCTGATGTTTCTGAGACATCTAAAATCAGTAACATTTTTCCTTGTCAGTGGACTCAAATCTCAAAGAAGGATGTCTGGAGGAAGAAGACAGAGATTGTTTCTGGTTTATAGCAAGAAATCAAGAAGTCTCATAAACAGGGCAGAAATATCAGTAATAACGGGATGGCAAAACAGCAAAACTCAAGCTCACTAAGATCTTCTCTTTGAAAGAATAATAAGCCTTTCAAATCCTTGGCTTGTAATACTATAGTATATTGTGGATATATCACAATGATTTAAAATGTTAGAAATATATGTAATTATACTATACAAAGTTGTACTAATTAATATATATTCTTTCTAAAATTAAAAAAAAAAAAACTTGCAACATTTTTATGGTTGAGTTATAGTTTTTTACCCAAATTTTGTCAGATATTTTGGAAAAAAAATTGAAGTTGACTTTTACTCACGCAAAGAATGAAGTTCTGCAATAGTTTTCCAGAAGAAGAAACCTGCAAAGAAATAGAAGTTCAAATTTAAAAGAAACAGCTAATAGTCTAAGGCAGTACTGAAAGTAGATGCAGTATAATTTTTTGTTTGTTGTTGTTAATCAGAAAAGATCTCCATTTCACACAAAGTCATTTGGAATCAGGGAGTGGGACTCTGAGGAGCAATTGAAGTCAAGTATGCTTCACTAACAGTAATTACAGCATGTGAGCTGTAGTACCCTGCTGCAATGAAACAGGATTAAGCAGGATGAAGGAACTCATTACATTACTTTGAGAAAGATTCCATTTTCTTTTAATGCTGATGTAAATCTGCAGTAGCTTCAATTGCTTTAATATAGTCACTCATGTTAGACAATAGTAGAGAACAAAATTTAGGCCATTGTCCTTTATCAGAATTCACCTCTCATGGACATTAATCTGAATGCTCATTTTCAAAACTATTAATATCAAAATAAGCAGTAACTGCCTGCATACAAGGAGTTTTTGTGCATGTGATTATTCCATATCATTTGTTTCCAACGTATGAGTGAAAGCTACAATCCACAGAAAGAAGGCTTCTTCTAGTCACTTATTTACAGTTGTTATTAAACATCTCCCAATGCTAGACAACTATTTATTTATGAGAAAACGCAAGGTCCGTATCCAATGGAAATGTTTGCTAACAGACCACATGGAACAGGACAAACATTTAATTGTGTCATTTTAAAACTCCAAGAGGATCAGCTAAGCTGTAATTTGTCATGTTATTCTGGTTTTGAATACTTCACAGTAAACTGTCTCATTATATAAATTGTTGGCTCTCACGTTAAAGGCATTTTTGCTTTTGAGTAATACAGGACAGAAAAGGATTTTCTCTCTAGAAATTAGGGGAGTGAGAATTTTTCTATGGAACCAATACTGCTTTGCAAAAAAACACCAGCTTACAAAACACTGCAGGTGACTACTGTGAACTATGTTTTTTTTGCCAAAAGACTAAAGTATTTCCATCTGCCTTCAGCCATTCAGAAGTTATCCTATGAAATTTTTTTATAAGAGATTGAAATGGAAATGATAGAACTGTTTGCTAAGGAACATATAACGCATTATTGATTTTTACTCCCCTTAGCTTGAATAATACTTTCCTTTATCTAAAATGCATGAGTACATTTACATCTGTGGTTCACTTTGGCACAAAACTACATTAAAGCTTCTCTGAAAAGGAGCTGATTTCTGCCCATATTGTTTACTGTCTTCTCATCCTTCTTCAAATATTAAATCAGTACCACAATCAATTTCAAACTATTAAGTCATAGACTTTAGTATTCTTGATGGATTGTTAGGTCATCCTGCTCAAAAGTGACACACAAAACCAAAAAAACAAATAGACGTGATAAGTAAACGTGTTGCGATATATTTATGCAAACATGCTGCTGGAAAATGTGCTCAGTTATCAACTTCCGTTAGGTTTTTTGAAGTCTGTAATCATGGTTGACATATGTAAAGTCAAAGCAAGCTTTAAAGAATACTATCATTTAGATTATATATACTAGTTTTCTGGAATTGTTGTAACATAGTTGGAATAATTACTCATCTAACACATTTTTCAAGTTTCGCATTTGGCACTTGAAAGCCTTGACTTCACTGTAATGCAGAACTGATTTTTGACAAAAGGAAATCTCCTAGTGATTTTGTGTACTCCCCTTGAGTCCCCAGCCTGCACCCTACCCAAAAAAGAAGATGCGTGAAGGTCCTTTGCGGAAAGAAGACTGATGTTTCTGTGTTTCCTGTATTCTTACTCCATCTTCCTGTCTTTGCAGATTCTGGTTTATATGTATTGTGTTCATACATGTTCAGAAGATGATTCGGGTTACACTAGCAAAACAATGAAAAATTAGTCCAATTCAATGAAAAAAAATCCAAAAAACCAAAACCCAAACACATCAGCTCTGTCAACTCTGTCCTGAAGTTCTTAACAAAACATTATATGCCTTGACTGAATGGCTCAGTTCAAGAGCTCTGAATGCATAAAGAGTGTCAGAGAGCAGTGTGTCCAACACAGAGGAGAGATGCATCGACAGCGTGCATGGAAGTACTGGACCTCACAGAAAAGGCAAGTTGTTCGTGTTGGTGCTGACAAAGACCAGGGAGATCCATTATTTGGGGGGAACAGATCTCAAACTGAAGTGAGAGCAGAAAACATTTCAGAATAAATTCATGCAATGGATAGTAAAAAAAAACACAAGGACCACCTTTCCTTTTAAATAAAGAAATGCAGTGAAAGTACGGCACTGCCATTGGCAGTGCATAATTTGGAAATGGTTAAAAGCTTCAAAAAATACTCAAAACTGCAAACAATGCCTCTAAGAGTGAGACAGAGACTTTAAGAGAGCAGTCTCTTTAACTTATCAAAGGGACGACTGAGAGAAGAAATTATTACACAGTATAATTACCTCCATGAGGGAAAAATACTAATACAGATATTAAGTAGCTTTTCAAACCAGCAGTGAAAAGTGCAACAAGAACTAAAGGCTGAAAGCTACAGCCTGACATATTCACATTATTAAACAGGCAGAATATTTTAATGGGGAGGGTAGTTTCCCTCTGAAACATGGCAACAGAGAAAGTAGCAGATTATCCATCTCTCATGGTCTTCACATTAACTGTCCTGCACTAAAACATGAAGGAACTACGACTTCTTAATGAAGCAATTATAAAGAAAATGTTAACAGGTACAAAACAGGCTTCTTCTTGTAATCTCACTCTGGGAAATGACTGGACTATTTCAGGTGAAAATCAAACATGCACAAACAGAATCAGCTTGAAGCAGGCTCCTTAAAGGAGAAATTTTGCAAGGCTGTAGACAAATTAAATTAAGTCTTAATTATAAGCTGTAGTTCCAGCTCATTCTTTTCAAACAACCCTTGGGTTTTACTGGGCTTCTGTACAGAAGGTCAGGCAGAAACAATTTCCACAGCCCAGAGTACTAAGCAAAATTATTGACAGCATCTAGTCATCACTAAAGTGATTGCTTTCAAATATACACAAAATTACTTTAGCCTCATAGCCATATTCATACATATTTCTAATAGTCTTGATTAAAATTTCAAATAAAAAGTAAGATTTTAGATTCAGAAAAAAATATTTTATTCTTTATGCGGACACTAACCTTTTCAAAATGCAATGTAACATTAAGACAATTATCTAGTGTATTGCTTAAACCAGAAACAATCTGAAATATAATGCAATTATAGGGATTGAATACATATTTTTAAATAGTGAAAATAGATCAGGTTTTGAGAGCTTCCAAGTTTTTGAAAACTTTTTTTTCAATTTTTGTTCATCAGTGTAGTACTAGGGGTAAAGTGCACTGTAGCCTTCAACTATAAATTACAGAGATAGTTCTGTACCAAAGCCAGACATACCCGCGTGCATATAGTAACGTGCACTCATACACATGGATTGGATGCAAGTAACAGAGTTTGGCTTCATGTTTGCAAATTACATTTTTTTCTCCCCCTCCCCTAAAATTCAACTGTTGTAATGTAGGCCTTATTAGATTTTTCTACTTATTATTAACCTGGAGGCCCTCCAGCCTCCTCCCTACTCTCTTTCTTATTCGTTTTTATACTTCCGACCCGATGCAATCTGCCTGCAGGGGCAAATACAGTTATCTCCTTCTAAATTAAAATTGTAACTCATTTGGTACAGTTTACACAAGGCCTCAGCTTTGACACATGCAATTACTATGAACATAGGAGGAACATGATTGCTGAGAGCCACCAGAAATAGAGTTTAATCAGAAAACATGGAGTTGTTCCAACAGATTTATAATTTCACCACTTGCAATTCTTTTATGTTCCTGAGTGTTCGGATAATTAGATACACTGGTTTTTTGCTTCCCAAGAGACCAGGGAAAGTAAAATTCCTACTTTTACATTAACAAGATGAAATTATAATACAAACAATCCATAACTTTTTTGTTGAAATGACAAATTCATACAACATTAATTTTAGTACTTACAAAATGTTACAAATAATTTGTTCTGTAGTATCAGTGTGTATCTCATAATGTAGACTTATGTGAATTAATTATCCATTCAGATGGATTGCCCAGTCTGCCAGCTTTTACTCACATAAGAACCCCTAGGTAGCTCACCTCGCCTATCTTAAAAGGCAGCTTTTTAAAATAGGTCTTTAAAAAAGTAAAAGGTTCACCTTTTGTGCCACTGTTAGGGAATGATCCCCCAGTGTAGTGGATCAGACTACAAATCTGAAAAGAAATGGAGATGTTTTACAAAGCCAGATTCATAGCCCTGCCTGATCTCTGTGCCTCAAGCTCATCTCTGAAAAAGGAATTTAAAATGTATTTGATCAAGTTCAGTGAAACATAGAGTTGAATCAACAAAGAGACATCACTCACTGTAATTAGAAAGGAAGATGCAGACTTCAACTATATGCTGCCTTGCATGATGGCATTACATTCTTCTGAGGACAGAGGTGCTCATGACTCAATTGCTTTTAAAAATAAAAGCATCTGAACAGTAAATATAAATTAATAGACATGAGCAACATTGCAGGGTTTTGCAGTCTTTTTACTGAGGTCTGAATGCATTCATTTTAATTATATTTTAATATCAAGTTTCCCAGGCTGATGGATGGGCCTCTGGGACGACTGTGGGTCAAATAAGGAGTAAGGTTACAGAAAAGGATTACAGAAAATACTTTGGGTAAAGAAAACGCACAGCTGATGATGTGCTCTGTAGTACAAATGTGGTCCTGAAGCTCTGGCTGCTTTTTCAAGAGGCCACCTGCTTTCTATTTCTCCTTTTATGTTAGCCATTAATTTTGCTGCCACAGGCACAATTCATACTTACAAGGTTGGAGGCTCAGACAGGAGCAGCTGCTGTTTCAAATGGCACTACTCCATTCCCAAGACAGCCAACTCAGCTGCAACAACATCAGTGACCTGGATACACCAAATTCACTAAAAGATAGACTTTCCCATCCTTAACATACTCTTTTCTGCTGAGTACATAACAGCAAGGTGAATCCATAAGGCTGGAAGGAAGCAAATTGCAAGTATGACAAAGTTATGGAAAGACAGAGTCTGGAAGAGCAACAAAGAGAAGCAAAGGAGAAAAAAAAAAGAAAAAAAAAAGAAAAAAGGTATTACATGAATATTAGTGTTGAGGTTGCCAATCTGTCTCAAGCAAACTGCTTGGTCTACAAGCTTTTCTGTCTTAGTAAAAGCTTAATTTAGGTAATAGTACTAGTTATTGCATTTATAAAGAGATGGCAAAATAGAGACATGTAGTACCATCATGTTTGTTTAAATCTGGGATGGCTGAGTCCAGCTCCAAAAGCAGATATACTTTATTTGGCTCCAGGAAGCCAACTGAGCTGAGCTCAATTGAGCTGAGCTCAACTGCACCATTGGGATACACTGCTGCCTGTGCACCCCCAGCCCTCTCCCCAGGACCCCACACTCGGCGGACTCTGCAGTAGGAAGGAGAAGCACCTGCAGAGCCATCTCAGGTCTTAGGGAGTTTATGAGCTGAGCCATGGTCCTGGGCAACCAGTGCTTTTTTTTTTTTTTCCCCAGGTCTATTTGGTTTCATGTCAGCCCATTCTGGGAAAATCCAGCTCAGGGCTACCTGCACCACATTTCCAGAACTGCTGGTAATGCAGCCCAATGCTACTACAGGCACAGCTCTTGAATGGCATCAATGCTGGTCCAAGGACACAAGGAGGCAGGAGCCTGCAGCCAGGAGCAGGGTCAGGGAAGAGGCAGGAGAGAGAAAAGGACCACAGCAGCCCTGAGCACTCTGCCTTATGTCACAGTGGAAACACCCCCTGAATCAGCTGAAATTTCATCATGCCCCAGTGCACCAGGGAGAGTCAGAGCTTGGGAGCAGTGCTCCAGCAACATACGGGGACAGCAAGGGCTCACTGTGAGCAATTTTGCAGTATCCTGAATGGAGAAGAGACTGACTGTTCTCTGTCTTGTTCAGTACAAGCAGCAAAAGCCAACAAATTAATTTAGTAGCAGCCATGTTCAAAACAAACAAAAGGAAGTGGCTCACCACAGCAGATAGGAGAGCTGAGAAACTCCTCACCCAAGAGGCTGTGGCTGCAAGAAGTCTGATGGGGCTCAAATGGAGGCTGCAGAAGCACTTAAAAGATCTTGAGTGTTGTAAAAGAGACCACAGCAGACTCAAGAAATACTCTCAGCCTGAGAAGTTTTAAAATGGAAGTATTTTATAGATTTGCTTTTATTGTTCCCAAGCCACCTCCTTTTGGACACTGTTGGAGACAGGATAATGGATTAGTTGGCCCATGATCTGTACCAGTCCAGCCACTCCTCTCCTCTTAAGACTGGTAAATCCTACCAGCTTCCAGTTAGCAGCAGCTGGGAGATTTCCAGGGCTGCAGCTGAACTGCTGTGTTCAACAGCCACAGTAGGCCTATCCTCCAAAAATACACCTAATCCCATTTTTTAACCTGTTTCTGGTCTCCACAACGTCTTGCAACAATGAATTCTAAACTTTGCTTATAAATTGTGTATAAAGGCACTTCATCTTTGTTAAATATGCCATTTGGCACCTTCACTGAAAGTGCTCGAATCGCCACATTATGAGAAAATAGTAAAAAACTAGGGGATCTTTATCATATTCTTTCTCATACATTCATACAGCTCTTTTCTAGCCTGGAGCAGTTCATTTACTTATTTATATTTCTTTACAACTCAGTGCAAAATTATCCTCATAAAACGTTAGAAAATACGTATCTTTCTTAGGAAGCAGCTTTGAGAGTCTAATGTCAAAATCTGCTAGAGATAAAACAGGAATTTAAAGGATAAACATTTATTTCTATAGATAATTTGCAATTCCTAGTATGGTTTTCTGTTGTGCTGATTTTTCACTGAATACAGACTCTACATTTGTATCAGGCTCTTCTGCACCCCTCTGTCCTAGTTCAGACATTTACAGGCACATAAATCGAGTCTAAGGGAGTTGGTTAGGACCCTGAATACTGTAATATGAACGTGAAAACACCAAATGTTAAGTACAGCAGTGGGGAATCCACAGCACTTAAAAAGAAAGGACTTGGCAAAGGGGTATGTTGTATTTTTACGATGGCCATGAAAATTGATAGTAACGGTGGCTAGATAGGAATGAGAATAGAATAAAAACACTTTTGTAATTCATTTGATTTGTTATGCTAGACTTAAACTATTCTTCTGTGTTTGTAAACAGAAATAAAAGCAAATGTATACACTTCTAGTGTAAAGGCAAAATCTCTGTTACCCTCTAGAAAGTCTGAATTATTTGCTGGACCAGCCTAGGTTTCCACTAGATGGTGCTGCTAGCTTTAGAAAAGCCATAAACGGATTAACCTGCTGCAATGCAAGGGAAGGAACAAGTTGTTCCACGGACTCGTAAACCAACAAACGTGAAGTGGCTTCTTGCAGCTCTCAGTCCACCTTCCCAGATCCCCAAGCTGCAGTAATTTTGGTCTTTCCTCGTGTCTCCTAAGAACTCACAAGCATAACATTTTCAGTCTCGTTCTCCTTTTCCTACAACTTCTCCTCCCAGTAACCCTCAGCTCCTGCCCATGCCCCTAGCTACGAGCTGGCAGCATGCCTTGGCCGAGCTGTGTGAGTGCCCATCGGCCCCAGCCAACAGCCACAAGTCCGCTGAGCCCATGCTCCAGCCTTCCCACAGCAGAGACTGGCCTTCCTGCCTCATGCTTTCTTCAGCTGCAGAATATCACACAGCCTGTAAGACGCCTCTAAGACATCTTCTGCAAAGCAGGCTCATGAAGACACACCATCTCTCAGAAAGCCACCTTAGGAAAAAATATGTATATACTTATATTGTGCAGCTTCTTTATCCGGTCGTCTTCATTCTTGCTGCAATTCTTTTTACCTCCTCCACTGGTGCCATAAGGTGCTACCATCTTCTTCATTTTTGACAGGTAAACAAAAAAACCCCACACTTTCCCTACATAATGTTCCACACAGATACTCACTTTTGCTATTCCATTGGCAGACATTGTAGTGTAGATTGAATCCCAAAAAAGGCGTTCATTTCTTTGAATTATTGGATAACACCTGCTGATTCCTTCCCCTACTTCTTTCCATCTGAGCAGTTCTTTCGTCAGTCAACCTGGTACCAGCAACATACATAAGAAAGATGTTGAAATAGTGGAGACATTTCAGAGATGAGCTGCAAAAATGACTGAAGATAGGAAAAAATATCTCCCTGTGAGAGATTCAAAGTGTTAAAATCTGTCCACTTTAAAAGTGCTTAAGCACCATCAAGTCCCAAGATGGGAAAAGAAAGGTAAGAATTAGTACAGAACAAAAAGGTATAGACATAGTTAAGTCCAAAACGTCTGTGTGCAGCAGAGTTGGTTCACGTGCATTTGGGGATACCTCATGCTCACTGGGTGCATGAAGAACAACTGCAGCCAGTTCCTGGGAACATCGCACTTGCTGGGCCGACACAGAGCAAACAGGTATTGCTAACAGCCTAGGCAGTAACTGAAAGTACCAGACTCACTATGTGCTGTGTACAGCCACCATCCACACGTGCCCCAATCGTACTGAGGCTTTCCAGACACGCACAAGCCTGGTCAGAGCTGCTGTACAACTCAGGTTATGCAACTATCTGAAGGGCTGATGGCATAGATTTGTGAGGTGGAAGAAGCTAGAACTGAGCAGACACCTCTACATGAAGTCTTCCCAAAGAGCTCTTTTTTTGCAAGAACTTCTTGTCTTTGACTCAAAACAGCTACCACTGCTTGGTAGAACAGACCAATAGCTGGCAGCACTAGCAAAATTTTTGCCTTAAAAGTCTGCTGCTATGGTTCGCTAAAGTGAGATTTCTCTTTAGGATGTAAGATTTTCCTCTGACATCTGGAAGATCATCATTTAAAATTGCCGTAACCAGAGCACTGTTGATAAATCATTGCTGTGACAGTAGTACATGCTGCCGTCATGAAGGATCAGTACCCAGTGTTGCAGTGCATCTGGAAATACCACATACTCATGTGGGCTGCTGATGGGATTCATGTACCCAACACACTAAGTTTCTTTACAGAAAGAATACTTCTGTGTTGTTTGTCAGAGTTACAGAGAATCTGTAGTTACGGTAAGACTGGTTTATCACTCTTAATAGGGAAAGGCAGTTTGTTTTCTTCTCTAGGCTGCAAATCCCTTTAATAATTACTTTGCTACAAGAGAGGAATGGCTGAACTTGGCCCTAGGCTGACTGACAGTGAAATCTGCACTGACAGACAAATGAAGAACTCTGAGGTTGAGGCTGACAGATCCATTTAGCCTACTACGGGTGAGCAAGACGTATAGAAGAAAGGGACAGACAGAGCTGCTAGAAGTTTGAACTGCAGATGCCCCTTCTAGGAAATGCTGCAACTGATGGGGGCAGCCCGCTTTGCCCTACCACTTTGAGCTTTGACTCTGTGCTACAGATTGCGTACCTGTGCGCCTAGTAAAGCAACGTCCCTAAAGAGACGCATCATGGACACCGAGTGCTCAGAAAAACGCTCAAAATACAGAACAGAGAAGTTTTGAAGCTGCTGTTGCCGCAGTGTATTTGTCGTTGCAGAGATGGCAGCCAAACACCTTTCATTGCAGCAAGGGGTGGAGGTCTTATGCTCAGCTCTATTCACCAGGGATTTGAGATGACGTTGGTTTCTATTCCACAGCAGAAGCCTTTGGGCTCGCTCCATTACCTACAAAGCCATCAGGCTCTCTGATGCCTCCTCTTCCGCCAGACACATACCTGGTGGCTTGACTCACACCGGTCTGAGGAGCCCGTGATGAAAATATGGCGCAAGCTTATTGTGCTCTCCTGAACTTGAAGGCCCTCTCAAGGGCCAGGCAGCCTCCCCCATGCTCACCAATACATGACTATTAGGTCAACGTAAATAGATTTGCAGCCTCTTCAGTGACTGCTGCTAGCTCACCGGAATTGCTAGTTACTTGAAATCCATCAAAGAAGGACAGATATGCACTGCTGCTACGCTTTCTGGCATCTCCTCCTTTTAGGAGTTTCCACATGCAGATGTAGAATTCAGGTCCTTCATTCATTGCTGCAGAATGACCCTGCCCCAACTTAAATGGTAGTGGGTGAGAACTGTTGAGATTTAGCTCTCTGTCTGGGCTACCTATATGAAAGCACTCTGCCTGGAAATCACACAGGAACAAGGAGATACACCAAGAAATACCAAGAATTTTGAAACTTATTGAACCTGATGCAACAAAAATCAAATTCTGTCCATACTACCAACAGATTTGTGTGTGTAAAAAAATTCAGCCTCCAAAGAAAAAAGCTTGAAACCAAAAGCTGCACACTCCATGACTTATGATTATATGTGGCAGAATATAAAGACTGGCTAAAAAAAATACCAATAAAAGAAATGCCTATTGTACAATTTGTCAATGCATCTTTACTGCAAAATACAATGAAGTTGATCCTCTTCGGGTTCTTTTCTATGAGGAAAGATCACTAAGCAGCAGCCCCGAGTGAAGAAGAGCAACGTGCCAATGTAACAGAGGTTTGGGGTGGTTCACAGAAGAACACAAGACACTGTGGGTTAATCGACCTGTATCTTTTGCACAGGGATACAAGACTACAGTTTTTGTATGTGGGTTGTGGCAACCAATTACCTGCATGTAACTAGTTCTTATACGATAAATGACCGAGACCAAGAACTGAAAGTATGATGTATGCATTTGTGTGCATGAATATAAATAAATTATTATTATATATTATATTTTTATCAATATGATGCAGTTCCAAAGCTTCTGCTGAACTGGAAGGCTACCAAGCTATATTTCTTGCAAGTTGGAGAATATGCCAATGACTAGGAATTTGACATTCATCACAAGGGAGAAGGCCAAGCTAAGAGGGTGTTCCTCACGCTGTGGATTCTGGCGTGGTTCATTTTTGGAAAAGCAGTATAGAAGATTCTGTTCACCATGTCAGACATCAGAAGGCTGCGAGTCTATTGCACACAAGAGGCACAGTTACGGGAATAAAGTTTTCCCATGCTTACTGAAGAATCCCAACGAGCAGTTAAAAAGGAGGAGAAAAAAATGCTTTACACCGTAGCAGCAGTTCATCTGAAGAAAAAGCTGTCTTCTGAGAAACCTCCTTTTAAGTCATTGTCATGTGACAACACTTCACGTGACAACAACAGCCTCACTGATGCTACCGATACGGAACTTGAGATTTTTAGGGCGGTTGAGCTCTGAAATATATTTCAACTTGGCTACCTGTCACACTTTGCTTTTTCTTTCTGATGCCGATTGCGACCATTGCCCGAGTCCCTGGCTGCTGCTAGATCTCCTGCGCAGTTCATTAGTTTAACTTCCTAGCCAAAGAGGTAAAGTCCACCACTTCTGGAGCAATGGTAGAACACCCCATGACCACCTAGGCTGATCTCTATAACTTCTGCCCCAAATCCCAGACAGTAACTTTTGCATTAAGTTCTATTTCTGTTAAGAAAGACATCAAATCTTCACTAAAAACATCTAGTGGGGGAGATATAAGCATCTGAAAGGAAGCCTTTGAATGTTTAATTATTTTCTTTTCATCAGCCCTTCCCCAAATCTCCTCTTCTCCAATTTAATTTGAATCTGGATGCTTTTAGCTTCTACTTGCAGTCATTGAATCTTGTTATGATATTGTTTTCTGCAGGGTTAGAGTCATCTACCACTAGAAACCTCCTTAAGTGCATGTAATTATGAATCCTGCAGAGTACCTCAGACTCCAAATTTCTCACCAGCTGGTTTTTTTCCAGACCGTGGAATATTCTTTTGTGTTCTGGCTGAAACCTCACTTAAAGGCTAGTGTCATTTATGAAGGCAGGATGTGATACTGGCAGCAATCTGGCAGCAATCTCACTCATGCTGCAAGCGAAGGACTGCCGGGGCAGACACACGCTCAATCCAAACAGGAGAGCCATGTAATTGCATGCTTATGACATGAGTGGGAGCCTGAACGTTGTGTTGGGAGGATCAGCTAATTCTGGGTTGATGATCCCCTTCCCCTCTTAATAAATTTATCATCTCTGAATACTGGTTCCCTTCTCTCTGGCTCACTGTGATGTGAGCCAGAGAACTACAGCACATGAACTGAAGGATACAGATAGGGCTGCTCCACTGAGGGGCTACAACCACCACGCAGGCATGCAACTACCGCTGCTTCCCGGGTACAGCATGTGCGTAGCTCTGTATCACTGGCAATGCTCAGGGGCAATAATCTCCCCTGCTCCCTTAGCAAATCCTCTGCTGGCTGACCTGTGATTACTGGGGGTTGTGGGTGGAGTTGTGTGAAGTCACACAGATGAGCTTAAACCTCGTGTAAGCCATTTTGTTTAACAGGGGCTGTTCAGTGGACCATCAGTATGTCTATTATTCTCTGCCACTGAGTAGATTTTCTAAGATCCATCCATCCTTGTCAAAGCTTTGGGAAAACAATCTGATCCAGCCAGCAATAGCACACTATGAATCAAGCAAGGGTCACTACCAGGGAGTTCCTACTAACTAATCACTGGGTACCTAGTACCATTTTTTTCCACCTTACACAAATGACAAAAAAAAAAAATCAATTACCTTTTGGCAAGAGCCAATGAAAAAGTCTTAAAACCTGAGTACAAGATTAGTATAGAAAAGGGCTACGCAATTTATAACTGAATCATTCCAAGTAATTGTCACTACTTGATGGGGTTTTAAACTTCCACATTAAATTAATGCATTCAGTTTTGCCATCCTTATTGTCATCATGGCTCACTGTTTTAAAATACTTCCATTGAAATGCTACTAACACAAAATGCTGTATTCAAAGAATTGTCTTTCTATTGGTTATATGATCTTGAATTTAAGAAAAGCTGTGGAAAAGTTAGGTACAATCAATCATATTAATTAACCACTCCAGCGCCTAGAAATCATTCATAGCATGAAGAACAGCTAAATGATACTCAGCTCATACAAGAGCCTATCTAAATTTAACTGCTGTATCATGTTAATGAGAGATAAAATGCTGTGTGTCCACAAACAGATGGTGTTAGCCCACATTAATAAACTCACTGGAGAACTTAATATGCTTAGATTTAGATGGGTTATTCCACTGGATGACGCAGTCAATGACGCATCCTGAAGCAACATAGCTGTATTTGGCAGTTCTTTATCATCTTACTTGGTTCTACTGGCTACACTGTCTGCTCTCCCTGCATCCTGTCCTGCCTCTGGGTTATCCTGACTGGCAGATACCACAGGTGCAGCCCGTTGTGGTTCTTATTTGTGGAAGCCAAATGCAATCAGAATAAACCACTTGTTGTTGCACAGCCGTATTTTGTATTTTCACATGATCCCTGGATTTTACTGACCCCAGGGAAGACCTGTTCGTCCATCTGTGTCTGGAGAGCAGTCAGTGTATCCCCGCTCTCCCCACCAACACACACACACAGGCAGGCACGCATGCACGCTTACTTTATCTCCCTCTTCCCCCGGCAGAGTGGGGAGAGGCATACAGGTAAGAAAGAGATGGCTGCCTGTTTCTGCCTTGCCCTGTCTCATTTGAGGGCTGCAGCTGCCAGGGAGCTGGCATGGGCAGGGACATGAGCTGGGCACAAAGCCACTGGCACCACTGTGAGTCCCATATGGTCTCTTTTTCACTACAGGCTGTGATTTTGCCTCCCTATAATCTGCCTCCCAAGGCAACAGATTGAATCTGGACATTCTTGCCCAGGGATCTTTTGGCAGCTCATCCTATTTGCACTTCCAAAAGCATAAAATGTTTGTATGTTATGTTTTGCATATTTAACCAGTGTTACTAGCTTATAGTAAATAAATATTTAAAACACATTAAATAGTAGACTTTACCACTTCAGAAAAATTAAATGAAGCATTTCATGTGATTGGCAAGTGGTATTGGATGTGATTGGATCATGGTAAGAATTTCACGCAGGCTGCTTCTGGTGAATTCACTAATATGAATTTGATCCACCTTATCAGCAATCTCCATGATTATTTTGTTATATGAATAATGCACAAAGCTTCCTAAAATAAATCTTTTGGATACTGCTTTACTCATCTTCTGAATAATGTTAATTTAGTGCTCTTTAAATAAAGGTTGCATAATACAAAACCTCTGTAAATAAGTACAGTGACTTAGAAATGAGAAATCATAGGAAGCGAGTGGAAGAGAATATGTGCAAACTCGAAGTTCAAATGTGTTGGAATTCAAAAGGTGTTTTCATAAGATATTGTAATATTTGCACAAAGATACAAGTGTGGAGTCTGCAGAAAGCTTAAGATGTTCTTATCTACCTTATATAACGTGATCTGGAAGACGGAAAATGTTGACTCAGTAGCTAGTATTCCAACTTGCAAAAATTACCATGACAGCCATATGGAGCTTTACATGCTGCGTACCTGGGCACAGGCTTTAGATATGGGCAGAGAAAAATTGCTTCTTTGAGTGTAAGTACATCTGTAGAATTTGACGAGCATGCATATTCTACTTGCAAACCACAGAGGTACCTGACAAGTCACAGAAAAATATTCAAGGGTTTAATTCCTTGCCTTCCAAGATTATCTTATGTCAGGGAGAGACTGTTTCATTTCCTTAGGATTGCTCTTTCCTATTGGGACTAGAAACGTAAAGTGTTTTCAGCTAAGACATTCAGAGAAAGAAGAGGAAGAAGCTGTATGAAGATGAAAAAGAAATTAACACAGATACAGAGGGCTACAAGCATAGTAAAGCACTGAAAACATTTGCTACTTTAATTTGTACCTAGTCCCCTTTATCTGTGCTCTATTTTTATCTTCATGCACCTCGTGTGTGCAGCCATTTACAAGGATGTGTTTTTTCAAGTGAGAACTGAGAGGAGTTTAGTCTAGATCTGAACCATCCCTACGAACCAATACATGTAAAGGTCAGTGAGATATTACCAGAACCACTACGGCCTCTTTCATCTGGGTTTCAGTCTAAGAACTTATAAAGGGAGAAATAAAATACACAAGAGGAATTAGGATACTTTTGAACAAGTGATCAAGTATGAGGCAGATCTCAGATCCCAGAGCAGTTTGTTCCACAGTCTTGGATCAGCCTTTGAAAGTGTTGAGCAAGGCTCCAGCTGCCCAAAATTGCGTTTCATCAATGGGGGAAGGATGGAATCAGCAGGCACTGCTCCTTAAGTTCCCTCACCCTCATAATGCTGAGTATTTCCAGTGGTGTGCAGGGGCAGCGTTTGTGAGCAAGCGTGGACTGCTCAGCACCTGGCAAAGACTCCGTGACACCTAACACATGGGCCTTCTCCTACTCCAGTACTGAGAGGCCATCGTCAGATGGGAACTGATGAGTTTGTTCGCAACTGCTGAAGCCAAGGGCAGGTGTGAATTACAACACTGGGAATCCCGAGGTGAAAAGTACATAATAAGTGAACAATTATTTCTTGAAAACCCTGAATTGTTTCCTAATAATTCCTGAATGAGGGAGGTCTCATCCTTTATTTTTTTGTCACAACGGCCTCTTATGTCTTCAGGCTGACACATCCAAGATAATACAGCACTATCAAAACAAGAAATCGCTGTTCTTCCCACAGCCCTGCCACTAACTCCAGCCATTCCTTTCCTGATTCAAAAGTTGGATGGATTCTGCATTTCCTCTCAAATCAGAAGAAAAACTTGAGCACATTTTCATTGCAAAATCTGTACTACTGCTAGTAATGCAACATGAATTTATTTGATTTTTCTCTTCGCAGAATAATTTTTTTTCAAATATTTTTAAAACCTTTCCTGGTCTAAACACTGAATAGATTTGCAATGGTAGTCATGAGGGAAAAAATAAGAAAGAAAGAAAAAAAAAACAACAGAAAAAAACCACTATGGAACATGTGAAATCAACTGTAGAGAAGTTTTAAGGGTGGAGATGTACCTGAATTGTGCTTGAATGGGTATCAGCTGATTCTACGAAATGGCCATCAAGGTCAAGGACCATCATAAAAATCAAAGCAAGGACTTCTCCTAGGCAAGAAAATATTTTTTTTTAAATAAAGTTCAGTGCTGTGGTCAACATATTTGCTTTTTCTAAACATTTATTTGATTTAGAGAAAACCACTTCAGCTTAGCTGTTAAATATTGAATACTCCTTTTCCTACTTCAAGGCTCACAGAAGCATATTTCATAATTAATATTTGTATGCTTTTTATACGCAAGTCCTCTTGTTTGTACAGCTCCCTATAAATCATATAAGTGAATGACAGAAAGGACCAATTAGACCTTTTGCGCACCAGGGTAGAATGGCACTTATATGTTTGTGCACTCTGATTTTAATGGTCTCAGGTTCCACAGTTTCCCTGAGGAGATTATTTGAGAGCTTACTGCAATTTATTCTCATGATAGTCAGCTTCAACATTTCCTTTTCCAGTTGTATCATAATACACTTACATCCAATATAATGTATCACACATTTTCTCCTCTTGTAAAGCAAGGTAGATTCCATAAATCCTGCAATAAATTTGTCACCTCTTCTTGTGTCCTTATAAGTCCTTATTAGATGACCTATGTAGCATATGCCAGCTTTGACAGCAACATCATAGTTACAGCTTTTTTGTGATTTGCACAAAAAAGTAGCAATCAAACCCAAATACTATAGATGCACTTTATTCAATCTCCAAATTAATTCACGAAAAGAAAAATACTTGTTTTTAAATAATTATATTATGCTATATATTATAAAATACTGCCCTTTTTTAATACACACTTGCAGAGTCTTACCCCCATCTTCTCAAGGTCGTATAATAACATTCCAGGGGCAAGTTTCATCATGTGCCTCTGAAAGGATCCAAACAAACTTTCCAGGTCACTGCACGGAAAGCAGTAGCGTCGTGTAAGTGTGACTTATTCTGCCCTGCCGTGTGGGCCGGTCCCTTCATCCCTCTGTTTATTACGTGCCAAACTGGTTTGCTTGCAGACTCCCAGCCTGCCTTTCCCATTCAAGCCCTGCCATGGGACTGCCCCGTTCCAGGGCTCATGCTCAGCTCCTTCACTGGGCAAATTTTCTTTCACAAGAAACAGGGCTTAGATCCATCTTTTTACTATTACAGATTGAAGGGACTACAGAGATGGGGAAAAACATTCCTGCAAATTTAAGAAAGCTAGGCTGTACATTTAAAGTTATCAGTCTTAAGTTATACTGACCACAGCAGAATTTTAAAGAAAACAAATGAGAACCAAAATCCAGGGAAGCACCTCTTAACCTCCTAATAGTTCATATATGTTCCTATAGACTCCAAAACAACCTAGAAGATGGCCATCAAATTGCAACTCATGGAACATTATTCCTACCCAGCAAATGAGTTCTGTAAAACTACAAAGTGTCCTGGAAACTCTTTCAGGCGGTACAGATGTGGTAATTAGAAAATAATAGACTAAACCCATGAAAGCAGTAATAAAAAGTTAGAATAACTGCTTGTGCACTCAATAATACAGAACAGGTGCTCTAATAGCGAAGGTTTAAGAACTAGAGGAACAGGCAAGTGTCTAATACTCCACTAGATTTTACAGTTGTAGAAGATGCTACGAATACCAAAAACTCTGATGCGACTAATAATAATATTAGATCATTTTTGGAAGCTGGCTTTAGAAAACTAATAAAACACAACTAGCAGAACTAAAAAGAAGCCTGCTTGCATCTCACAGCTGAACCTGTTCCAATACCCTCATCACATCCTGCGTCCTATGCCTACTGTATGGGGAACGAGTGCATGCGCTAGAGCCCTCCGATGGGCTGCATGCTGGGTAGCCAGTGGCCACTACCTCCTGCCTGCTGACCCGACAGGACAGCTTCTACCGGCTGGCGAGCCAGGCAGATCCCCGTGGGGAGCCACAGCGGACCCCTCCCTGGCCAGGCGGTGTGCGGGCCCTGCTTCATTCCTCGAGAAATCTGTCGTTTATGACTGAGATCAGCCCCGTATGGCGGAACTAACCACTGGCTTGAAGTCACTGGAGAGGGAGCAAGGGAGAGGGCATACAAATCGTTTGGAATGCAGCTGAAATACTTTAGAGAGTTTAAGGTTAAAAGGGATCATTGGATCACATACTTTGACCATGGGCCAGTAAGTCTTATCACTAGTCCCAAACTGAACCAAGGAACTTGTTTACGATTAAAACAGCTACATTTGCATTAGGTTATCCCGGCTCCTGACAACTGATTCTTCTTCTATGTTTTTTTCTACCATTTTAAAAGGCTTTAGCATGTAGTACTTTTTCCTTGTGAAGGTATTTGAACACTGCAGTAAGGCTAACTCTTGCAGACCTTTTTGACAAATTAAATCGATGTAGCTTTTAAAATGTATTGTTCTAAGAGATTCCCTCCAGTCCTGTAATATTTTGGCAGGTCTTTTCTGCACCACTTGATCTTTAATGTCAGAGCTACACACCTTGTTCTAGTATCGGTCTCATTAACAAACATCGTAATTGATTGCCTGTACACTAATCCTGGTAGTACATCCAACAGTCATACTGAACACATTGCACTGGCACCTTATCTTTAATAGTTTGCTTGAAATTGTTTTTAGATGATCTTTTCCAAGACACAAGCTCTCGTTCCAGAGGCGTGGCTTGTATTCTTGCAAAATATATACAGATTTGGCTGTAAAAGCCTGTTTGAAAGTGTTAATTTTACTAAGCAGTCCAAATGACATTGCAGTTGCTCTCACAGTAGTTTACCAAAGTTACCATTTAGCACATTCACAGATTTTATTAACAGTGAGTTTATTTTGGATCTTTGGTAAAAATCTTGAAAGACGCTGAGCCTGCAGAACCTCACAAATCCCAATATCATGAAGACTAACCTCTGAAAATTTTTCTGATCTTTCAGAAGTCAAAAACTGTTTATCTGTCATTAACCATTTAATAGCATTAGCCATTAGAAGTATAAATGGTATTAACCATAGGATTTGGAGACCATTTTGCAGTTCTAAGCCTAATGATTAGGAACTGCAGAGTCATGATGTTTTTGCAGTTACTTTTGTCAATTTACCTTTAAATGTCACTGAATAAGGCTATCAGAATTGTTTTGTGAGACCTGTGAGATGACTGATGTTAAGGATATCTTACATATTTCTTTATCAAACAGTTTATGTACCTTTTCTACTGGTTTGCCTGTGGTTGATTAGTTAAACAGTCAAGAATTGGACAGGTCATTCTGTTCGATCTTTTGAAAGCGGGCAGAACACGAGTGCTTTTTTTACTTCTCAAGAACTTCTTTAATATTTAAAGATTTATTAAACCCCAAACTTAGATACTTCCTTAGCCAACTCTGTCAAGACCCCCGGGTGCAAATTAGCTAGACCCTTCATCAAAAAAAGTCCAGGTTTGCTCGGCACAGACGATTCCCCGTAGACTGGACACACGCCTCGCCACGTGATGCGAGTACAACGTCTTGCTTCTTCCAGGTACGGCACAGATGTTCACTCAAGACGACCGCCCGCCCGCCGCGTTACTGCTACAGCATCTAAGAACGATCGCCGCCGCACGGAGATGCCCCCTATCCCTTTTAAAAATCCCCCTCAGCTGCCCCGCGCCCAGCGCGACCCCCGGCCTGCGGCCCCAGCGCGGTGCCAGCCCCAGCCCCGCGGCGCACCTGAGGAGGAGGAGCAGCGGCGGCGGCAGCGGCGGCAGGTCCCCCCTCGCCGCCCCGGCCCCCGGTGCCCCCTCAGCCTCCCCCGCGGCGGCCGGCAGGAGCGGGGCGCCGGTGGGGGGGCGGGCGGGGCCGCTCTCCCGGCATTCCCCGAGGGGAACGGTCACAAACGGCGGGCGCGCGAGTGCGCGCGCGGCGCCACGCGGGGAAGGGAAGGAAGGGAAGGGGAGTGCGCGCGCGTCCCCCACGCCCGCCCCCCCCCCCCCCCCCAACCGACGCGGAAACCGGCGCCCGGCCGAGCCGCTGTAGCCGGCGCGCAGGGCGCATGCGCAGCCCCCAGGAGGGCGGGGGCCGGCGTCGGCGTCTAGTGGCGAGCGAGCTGGCCGCCGGTGGCCGCCCGCCCGCCCGCTCATCGCCGCCGCCGCTAGTCGGGGACTAGCGGTCGCTGCGCAGCGTCCGCGCCCTCGCCGTGCTGGGCCGCGCCTAGTCCTGCCCCGCGTCCTGCCCCGCCATGAAGTTGAGCAGCCGCGGCCGGGGATGCTGCGTGGCCGGCAGCCGGGAGCGCGGGCCGCCGCCGCGGAGCCCCTTCGTGCACCAGCTGCGCCTCAGCCCCCTGGAGAAAGCCAAGGTAGGGGCGTGCGGGGGCCCGGCTCCCCCCTTCCCGCCGCCTCCTTCCGCGCGTCCCCCGCGGCGCACCGGCTGGCGGGCCGCCTCCTGCGGCGGGCGGGGGCACCCTGCCGCCGGCGCTTTGTGAGCCGCCGGGGGCGGCGGGACCGGGGAAGACCGGTGGGTGGGTGCGTGTGTGGAAGCCGGGCTTGCAGGGGCTGCGGCGGGCGGGGGCGGCGGCGCGGTGCCGTGCTCGGGGCGGGCGGGGGCCGGGGGCGGCCGTGAGGCGCGGGGGCTCGCGGGGCCAACGGCCGCTGTAGCGCCCGCCGCTGGGAGGGCGTGTGCCTTCGCTTCGCCGCCGCTGCTTTCTTAAAAAAAAACATTGTTTAAAAAAAAATGGTTTTATGTTGTTGTTTTTTTTAAATGAGGGGGGCAGGGGAACAGTCCTGTGGAGGCAGTCTTTTCCGGCGGCAAGTTAAGGTATGCCCGGGCCGAGGCATCTCCTGCATCTGAAGTTTGGCCCCTGGGTAAATAATCCCTGTGGCATAACTTATACATTGTACAGGTAGCGTGAGATGACAAGAATCGGTATTAAAATGCAAATTTGCAGTTGCATGGCTTTTTTTTTTGTTTTGTTTCCTCCGTGCCACTGACTGCCTCACTTCATACTGTGAGCAGTGGGTGGTTGGATATTCAGAGTGCGTGGCCCTTGTCTTAGGCTTTCAATAAGTTCTGGGTCACTTGCTGGATGAAGAAATGCCACCAAAGGCTCACCTAATAGGGGTTGGCCGTTTCTGGTACTTTCATCATGGTAACACTTCACTTCCTTAAAGCTGTTGTTTTGGGGGCCTAACAGCCTACAGCACCTATCAACATGGACATTAAGATCCACTAATAGTGAACCTCTCTGATGAAGGTGCTTTAGATCCACCTTTCATTTAATTCACATTCTGAGCAAAGTTCATTATTGCATTGCCCTGTTGCTGTCCAGATATTTAACACAAGACATGTATGGCATGATTTACAAAACACTGGAATGTACCTCATGTTACATGTCTGGCAGCCAAGGAATTCATAGGAGACTCCAGTAGAAAAGGTTTTTACTTTTTTTAATCAAGTTTCCCAGAATGGTACAGTTAAATGCTGAATTCAGTGGTTACTGATAAATTGTTTGAATGGGAGAAGGGAGAAAAGGTTTGTGTCACTTGCCTCATTCAGTTTATACCTAGAGCTTCCTCAATAAATCACGTGGTTGTAATGATTTCTTTTCCGTGTAACTCTACTTTGTTCCTTAAGTCATGTTTTCTATGTAATTAATGAGGTAGAAGTCTTTTAGGGAGCAGAGAGAAGCAAAGATAGCATGTGTTCCTATGGACTAAGATTATCTAATTATAACAATAACAATGTTTTATTTTTGCAGTGTTAATGTATCTTTTTAATGTCACTTTCTACTTGGTTATTTATAAGGAATTTTAAAAATACTGTTGGGAGGGCAGAGTACCAGTTTCACAGTTTTTGCAGTATTGAGTCTCATATGAGCTACTGGCATTGCTGAGCTGTTGTTAGTCCTCACAAACCTTGAGCTGCTTTGCCAGCGAAGTGACTGGTCATAAAACATACCTGCCTTCTGTGTGGGCTGCCCTGTACATCTGTATGAGACGTGAGCTTTGCCATTGGATTTCAAGGATTTGTTATTTTCAATGAAAACTGCAAGATGTGTTTAAAGCTCTGTAGTTTTTTTACAGTGTGCAGACCAAAGGAATAGCCTCACCAAAGAGTGCGGCTTGGTCTTGCTTTTTAAGTGAGCAAGTGAGTATTGATGTACAGTGGCACAGAGTTCTTTAACCCAGCCTTTCTCACCCTCTTATTTCTGCAGTTTTATGTGAGAAAAAAGCACACAAGCTGACATAGAGAACTGTGATAGATTTTCTTCTTTGCCTTAATCATGCTCTCCTAACCTCTTCGCTGATTAAAAGAAAAGTTGTGCTTGAGACAGGGGCTGTTAAAGAAGAGCTGTGGAACTGTTCCGCTTATAAGAAATGTTGCTCTCCCAAAGGGAGACTTCTTGAATGGGGAGGCTGCTTTACAGTCAATTACAGCAGTGTGCGTTCTCTTCCATACAATCCTGGCCTGTTACTAAGGGGTTGGTATGACAGTATAAATTATTACAGCTGAACTCACTTCCTGTTCAGCTGTAGGTGCATATTGTGTCATAGGTTTTTCTAATCCGTGCTGTGAATCTGACAGGGGTGAGTTCTGGAATTGCAAAGCCTATCAAGGAAGGTGAGGAACATGTGAGGACTGAAGGTACACGAAGAAGTTGGTGAGCACAGGGGACTGGGAAACAAGACTACTTTGTCTGACGGTCTGTTGCTGGTGGTCTGTCAGATAGCCCCATTATCTTCACTACTGCCTCATCCCTCCCTCAGCTGCACTCTGCAAGAGGTTAGATTAGCTTTTTTGCTCATTAATCCAACTCAAAGTAAATGCATTTTAGAACATTTCAGCCTGAGACTGTGGGAGTGAAAAAAAAGTAGGAAGTAAGAGGACGAAACAACTGCAAAGAGGAAGAACAGCAGCAAAAAGAAATCCGTTTGAGTGCCAAGAAGTTGTTCACATCATCTTTTATTGGCTTTGTAAAAACTGGGAGATAACAGGAGTGTAAAAGCAGTAAGACTATTTGAGAACCGAGTCCAGTGCTTCCTGTAGAAATGATGGTTATTTCACTCTGATCTGAGAATGACAGTGGGGGTCATTCTTGAAGCTGCCTGTTTTATTTCAGTACTATAATAAAAAGATCCTTTTTGGAAGAAAGACAGACATGATTTCATTAACCATGAATTTTGTTCCTCCTAACATCCTCTGGGCACCTATCGCATAAGTCAAAGCTCTTGATTCTAGTTACCTCTGCAGAACAGGCAGAAGCATTACTGGAGCTGTCACAAAGTGTTCATAGCATTGTTTCCCTGCCGCTTAAAAACACAATACAATGCCATTTTCCTTGCTTCCAGTGTTTCTGGCCCTTTTATTGCACCAATGCTGGTGTTCCTTTGGTGCCTTGGTGAGCTGATTTGGCTCATTAAACCAGCAGGCTACAGTATTTTTCTGTATTCTGATTGTTTTCTTTTGCTGGGATTGCTTTTCTTCACTCTAATGAGCTGTATTGGCTCATTGCAAGCTCAGATAAGTGCTAGAGCTGCCTCAACGGGAGGATTGAGGGGAGAGTGAACAGGACCACCCTCTTTAGCAGCAATGATCTGTTAGATTGGCTTAGTTGCACATGAAAATTTCTACTGTATTTATCTCCATGATTGTGTCAATCAGGGAACTTGCAGAGTGGAAAAGCGGGTAGTAAGACAGTTGTTGAGGGATGAGTTCCTAGCTCTTTCAGTCCCATCTTTGGTGAATTGAGGCTATAGGGGTGATAATAGTGAGGAAGTGAAAGTGTGGGGCAAGACGTAGTCTCTATCTGATGATATGTTTAAAAGAAAAAATCAAAACCTCTACCATGCTAAATATGCAGTTCATTATTTTTTGTTCAATGTGACCATTACTTTGTAATAAGTCATGGAAATTTTATTGTGAATAAACTGGTTTTTAATGATGTTTCTCGCTGTATCGCTAATTTCAAAGATGCATTTTTTCAGCTTCTCTGTGCATGAGAGATATAGTACTGTCTTTCAAGACAGGAAACAGACATACAGAAGGAGAAACAAGTGTACTCTGTGACTCTTTTGCTCAGTGCTTAGATATGTAGGACCTGATGTTTTGGAGAACTTAAATATTTTATGCCTTCAATGTAAGCTCATACTCAAATCTGAATGCAGGGCCTCTAAACGAGGAGAACATATGTTGTCTATTTAGTTTAAGCGACTTGCCTTTCATCAGATTGAAGCCCTTCTGATGGAAGAGTAGAGTACAGTTTCTCAGGGCAGCCTTCTGTTACAAGCTGTAAGACCGTCCTCTCCATTCCTGCTCTCCATGGGTCTTTCACAGCACACACTTCAACTTCTGAAAAACTTAAGTAGGGTTGTGTAGACAGCAAATGTGAAATGAGCTGTAGTCAAACCCCTCTTGAGGAAATCAGTCATGAGCTGAACCTCCCAAGGTACAGCTCCAGATGGACCTTTAGGGTTTTTTAAATGTATCTCAGAACACGGGTGTTTACATATGACTTATTACCAGATAGAATTCATAATTTTAATAGAAAACGTCTGGGTGAATGTCCTCAATGTGTAGAAATACAATCACCAAAATAAGATGTCTGTACAAGGTCAGACTGGGAATGTATGTCTCCTGCATTCTGATGGCCAGTGGGGACAGGATCTTGTCCCTTTTTCTGTCTGACACTACTACTGTACGTAGGTTTTACGGTATAGAAGTTTTCTTACCCAGGAGGGTGTCTGAATGCAGATGTAGACTTGAACTACTTTTCAAATGTTAGTGTCTTTGTTGATTCCTAACCTCCTTCAGGGGCCAAACATACTTCTTCATTCTCCTGCCAAATTTCTTGTGTGGACAGGTACTACGCTACCACCTGCTAAAAAAGAGGCTGGTGTCACAGCCAGACCCCATACACCTGTGTACGTGGAACTGCTTCTCACTGGCCATTTCCACCACTGCTGGATCTGGACACAGAAGACCAAGAGGCCTTTTCTACACACTTAGGCCATCTTTCACTACCTTACGGATGCAACTACTGCTTCCATTCTGCGATGTGGCTCTAAAGCGATGTTGATACAAAGGATTGCTACAGAGATGCAAAGGACTGAATAGCTCACCACTAGTCACCTGCCATTCAGCTTTGCCCTGGTATAGGAGACGACTTTGAGGAGTGGGGGGGAGAGGGTGTGAATCCCAGAGGACTGTGTCCTCACCTGCATTTTGTTTCCCTTTTTTCTTGACAGCTGGTCCTTGATATCTTACGAGCCTAGAAGGCAGCTGCTCTCTCTTCTCCAGTTTGCAGATGAATGCTCCCCTATTTGCTGCCAGACGTGGTGGTCTTGTCTATGGATGCAGAGTTGCATGAGTTGGTGTGACTTCAGTACTCATCTGACCATTGCCAGTTTAGGAAGTTGAACTGGGTCATCTGGGAAACCAGCCCATCTAAGAAAAAAAATCCTTTTTCTTCCAATTCTGCAAACTAAAGCAGTCCAGCCAGGAACTGGGATCCTGTTTTGGGGAGTGAGGCCATGGTCGTTATGAGATCATGGTGCCAGTCTGAACCATCACTATAAAATCTGGCATTGCAGTGGGCTGGTAGCTTAGGCTTTTCTCCTGCTGTGTGTTCCCTGCCTCTACCCTAGATCTATAGATTTGTGCAGCTACAGGGTGTATCGGTTATTGAGCTGTTTTGGGAAGTGAGAGGAAGCAGGAACTGATCAATGGAAAACTGAGCTGCAAGATGACTAGATCTGCATCAGGGAAGAGAAGAATATGAATAATGTTTTCCACAGCAGCCTGGAGATGCATCAGATTAAGCACAACATGAGACAGCACCGTATGCCTCATTACTCATCCTTGCCCAAGCCATTGTGATGCTGAAAAGTACTTTTCTACCTCATCTGGTGCACCTGTGAATATGGAGCATATTTCCTTTTGAATTCTCTTTCTTTACATGGCCCTTCTATTTTATAGCATCGTCTTCATCTTCTGCTAGCCTCCATTGTACAGCTTGAGGAGCATTGGTGCTACCCCAGTCAGCTTCAAACAGTTTTCAGTTCTCCCTCTCTCCCTTAGCCAGTCATCTGAAGCTGTACCCTCCTCTACTTCAAGAGCTTTTTTTCTTTCTTCCTGTCCTTTGAGTGAGAAAGTTGGGATTCTTGGCTTCTGGAACTGTTTCCTGGAGCAAGTGGATCATTTCACAGATAGTTGCTAAGTTGTGTTTTCTGGAGGACAGTTGGGAACAACTCCAGACAGCTCAGGAAAGGCCCTACTGTGGGAGAAGTTCCAACATGACGTGTTTTTCGCCGAAGTTGAAGGCAAAGGGCTGGCTGGCTGGGAATGGGCTCTCTGAGAACCAGAGTGCTGGGAGGAGATGCAGAAGCAGCCAGGTTCACCGTGGCTTCCCAGGGAAGGATAACTTGCTGAAAACCTCTGTCTTCCAGGGGACTGTGCCTGTTAGCACAGGCCTGGAACATAAACTCATATCCGTGCCTGGATGTTTGTCCAGACAAACTGTCTTTGCACAGTGTTCCCCGCTGCGGTTCCCTATAGCTTCTAGTTCCAAGAACATACAGCAGAGGAACTGGTGCCTGCCCCGTCCTGGAAGAGCTTTCCAGGTTGGGCCCTGTATTGCCATGTGAATGCGCCCTGCTGAAGAAGTGCACATCTCTGTCTGGGAGCTGCTGTGACAGGCTGACTTCTCTGTAGTGCAGTAAGATTTACAATACACCCATGCTAAATATTTACTTAATGTGAGGCTGCAGAAAGGGAAAAGAGCATGCGGATGTATTTACTGACAAACATAGGGTCTGAAGAAGCGTGGAAGGCTAAGACTGCATTAGCTTTAAAGAGCGTGCTGTGTTTCAGCTCTAATTGAGATTGGTGAATACAAAATTGTTACGCATGTGTGCTGGTTTTGGCTGGGATAGGCTTAATTTTCTTCATAGTAGCTAGTATGGGGTTATGTTTTGGATTTGTGCTGAAAACAGTGTTGATAACACAGGGATGTTTTAGTTACTACTGAGCAGTGCTTACACAGAGTCAAGGCCTTTGCTGCTTCTCACCCTGCCCCACCAGTGAGTAGGCTGGGGGTGCACAAGAAGTTGAGAGGGGACACAGGCAGGACAGCTGACCCTAATTGACCAAAGGGATATTCCATACCATATGACGTCATGCTGAGCGAGGGATGTTTGAAGTTACGGCGTTTTGTCTTCCCAAGTAACCATTACGCATGATGGAGCCCTGCTTTCCTGGACATGGCTGACCATGTGCCTGCCCATGGAAAGCAGTGAATGACTTCCTTGTTTTGCTTTGCTTGCGTGCGTGGCTTTTGCTTTACCTATGAAACTGTCGTTATCTCAACCGATGAGTTTTCTCGCTTTTACCCTTCCAATTCTCTCCCCCATCTCACCAGGGGGAAAGTGAGTGAGTGGCTGTGTGGTGCTTAGTTGGTGGCTGGGGTTAAACCACAACAGCATACACCACAATTATTTGTTTGGAATTGAAGTGTATTCTGCTATTTTTAACATTAGATATTTTTAAGTTAAGACTTTACATCAGTTTCTAGGTATCACTGACTTTTTCAGTCCAAGATTGTGTTAGAATAACGCATATGTTTTGGATTTTGCAGATTGCCTTCATGACCTTGACTCTGTTTCCTATCCGACTCTTTTTTGCTGCTTTTATGATGTTGCTGGCCTGGCCTTTTGCATTCATTGCTTCAATGGGATCTGACGAGCAAGAGCTTGAAAAGCCCCTCTCCTGGTGGCGAAAGTGAGTCACTGATGTGGTGAAATACTGACAGAATCATTGTTTAGTTCAGCAGTTTGAAGTAGAGAAGATTGGAAATACCTGATATCTGTCCCATAGACCTGCCTTTCTCTTCAAAAGAAAAACATAAAAATTATTATTTAAACGCTTTCCTCAGATGGGAAACTAAAAATACCTCCACTGTTTGATTTACCAGGTGACCCAAGAATTACAGGGAGAAAAATTTATCATCTCTGGCCTCTTATCTTTATTGAGGATGTATTGTGAAGCTTCATTGTGACGTCCTTCAATTTCAATTATTCCCATAATGTCAGCTTCTTGTTATGAAGATTGACACTGCAGAATGTGCCCAGATTTCATGTTCTAAGTTGTTGTTTTGAACTGCTTCACCCCATTGTTTGCTACCCTGTGATGAATTGAAAAAACTTCTGTTGATTCTCTGAGGACTTGCCCCGTGCTTTGGTGCTTGTTAATAAGTCTGTGCTTGCTTTGATATTGGAATGCTAATTGAGGTAGAATGTAAGATAGTGTTCACCCATCCATGAAAACTGCCGTTTGAGGAGCAAGGAAGGAGGAGTGTAACACCTCTTCTGTAGAGAAGTTCAAAATTAGGAGCTGGCACTAGCATGAGGGGAGCTGATTGTATTTTGCATCACAGGAGGGAAGGAGGTTGAGAACCACAGAGGCATGTCACCTTACATTTCATTTGGAATTATATCAGTATAATGACTAAGGGAATAATGGACTGCCTTCAATCTTGTATGCAGTTATTTTGAAGCTTTTTAGATTGTCCCTCTTCCGTTTTGTCCACTTGTCAGTGTCACCCTGCTCTCCAGCCTCCAGTCCCTGTGGGTGTAACAACTTGTAGGGTTTGGTTTTTGCACTCTATTGGTTCAAAGTAAATGTTTCTCTTTCTGTGACTGTCAGTTTAAAAAACAAGCAAACACACACACACACACCCCCTGCCAAAAAAAAAAAAAACAAACCCCACTTTAGGAGGAGATGGGGAAAATGGAAGAAAGTAAAATGTTTCCGAAGCTCACAGATGTGTTCTGTAGGCATCTCTGTGTTAGAGAATCTCTGCCCTATGCTTCTCCACTGTCTTGTGTGGGTAAACTTGAACACAAGAATCAGGGTTGTTGCATTCTAGTAATATCCTAATAGCATTTTTCAGGACTCAGTTTACTAGAGGTTTTTCGGTGTTACTCGAAAGTGTTATTAGACATTGTATAGGAGAAACTCAACAGTCATAGTCTGAATCAAAATTAATGATAAAAATAAATGCCAATTTTATTGTCATTAAAAAGCATTAATATTCAGGCATGAAATGAAATTGAATGGCATCTTACCTTTAAAGAGGTCTTAAATCTGCAGAGAAAGAGAAAGCAAAAGGTCTATGCAGTGTTCCTGCTCTGTTTAAGCAGCGTATCCTATCTATGCTTTTGTCATGCTTATAAAGTTTTTAACTAACGTTTTTTTTTTCAGTATTTTAAGGTATTCCTGTGGCAGTGTAACTGTTTTCTCAACTCTTTACAGGATAGTGGATATTTTGCTGAAAGCAATCATGAGAATGATGTGGCTTGCTGGTGGATTCCACTGGATAAATGTAAAAGGCAGACGGGCGTTGCCGGCGGAAGCAGCAATATTAACTGTGGCTCCCCATTCTTCCTACTTTGATGCCATTCCAGTAACTATGACCTTTGCCTCCATTGTGATGAAAGCAGAAAGCAAAGATATTCCTGTTTGGGGAAGTAAGTTGGTAGATACTTAATTTTTCAAGAACAATTAAAAATGATTACTTAGGAAGTTCACTGGTTGTGTATGAGAGCCTGAAACACAAAGAAAATTTTGCTATAATATATGGTGAGATTTTTTTTTTTTTTACTGGTCTGCCTTGACTGTCAATAGAAAAAATTGGGGAGGGATGTGTTTGGGTTTTTTTTTTCCTTTCTCCAAAGTTGAATCATTGTACAAAGTCAAAGCAATCCTATAGAACTCATGGTTAAATTTGCAGCGAAACTGCAACATTTTAAGACCCGGCAAGTAGAAAAGCAAATTAGGATGGGGCTATAGGGGAAGTCCACCAAAACTTCTTTCTTGGTGCAAGTTAGGGTGCCGTCCCAGAAATGCATTTTAGGAATGTTGTTTGCTCTGAATGGTACCCTGCCTTGAGGGAGTGCTACTAATCCTTCATACATCAATAAGTTTGATTCAGGCAGGGTGTGAGAGCAGATTGTTGTGCACTCAGATTTAGTCATAAGAAATGCAGATGCCCAAGTCCAGTAGTGTTTGCATACTGTGTTCGGAATGATCAGTGTAGATTCTCACAAAGGCTTGAGAGAGACCTGTGATTTTTGGTGCAGTTGTGCCAAAAAATGTGTAAGCTTTTAGGCTTGTAGACTTCTAACCAAAGTCTGTGTGGAAGCATTTTGGAGAAACCCACCACGTTGTGTCTAGGGACCAGCAAAGTTCAAAGAATCTTCCTGTGTCTCTTTGTGTAGATTTTAAGGGTAGTATAAAAAGGACAAAAGATTTTACTTTCACCTTGGGTAGGGACTCTTTAATTTAAAAGTCTAAACAAAGGCTTTGAGTTCTTTCTCAACTAAGTGGAATCAGGCTGTTGGTGTTGACATCCTCCTAAAATTTCATTACACAATGTGGTTTTAAGGACATGTTCAAAACCAGAAGCTGAGACATGGCCACAAATGGTGAGTGGTTACATCTGGAAGCTTCATGTAGGGAATATGGAATATCTTGTTATAAAGGTCTCTTTGTATCAGGTAAAGCTTAGGCCAGAACTGTAGCTATATCTCAGTTTCATTGAATATCTGACTATTAGAGTTTAGTAAAAGTTTGTGGCAGTGAAAAATCTGTGTAAAAATGAATAGATGCTTTGAACAAAAAGGGTGTAGGCATGTATTTTTAAAAACAAATGTATACAAATTAGCATTGCGTGAAACAAAGAAATTGAACTCCTTTGTCCAATACTGAAAGAAGATGTTGTTGTGAGATGGCACGCTGACACTCCTGTACAGTATAGGTGTATCCAGGCCATCTTGGGCTTTAGGAGCAGTCCAGTCACAGAAGCAGGGGCAGATTTATCTTCTTTGTCAGCTGACTCAATTGACTGTTTAATAATTGCTAGCTCAGCAAAATAAAGTAGTCCATGTGGAGCTCTCCTTTACTTGCAGCTGGACTGTTTGGAGGACCCAAACGAGGTGATGTAACTCCAGGCCATGTTGTGTTACTGAAATGCGATGAAAAGGCAGAACGGCATTTGACAGAATGCTATAGTAGCTGCTTGACTATCTTACGTAGTAGATTAACTGGGGACAATTGGGAAAACTTGAGGAGAATCTGTAGGGATATGGAAGTTGTAGTTACGCTGAGTGTAGCACAAATAATGCATATGCAGTATTCTTGGATATAGTTTGGGTTGGAGTAGTTCAAACTATTTCCTATATACCTAATTTAATTTTAAAGTAACTTTTAAAGGACTCAATTGAAAGTCTAGATTTATTGCAATAAACTTTAAAAATTATTTGCTTGATTTTGTTAACGTGTGAGCAAAACCAGTTACAGAAAAACAGAAAACCCAGAAAACTACATATAGTGTTTTAATGGAATATTACTGGAATGTGCGGTGCAGTCAAGTAAATGAGTATTTTGTCCTGTATAGCTGCATTTGCTTTATGTCATGCAGCCACAAAAATTCTGTAGTCCATTATGAAGTGTTCAGAAAAATGCGATGGAAATGAGGCATGGCAAAGGCCATAACTGAGATTCAGAGTTCAAAAACTTTTTTTTCTTAGAGGAATACTTTTATATGAGCAACATTAATTACAGCAGTTTGTGTTATTAAAGTAAATAGACCTTAACAGAGAGGTAAGTAATCACTGTAATGATTAGTTTGGCTTGAAATTCAGTGAAAACTTTCCAGTGGGGAGAAGCTGGGATTTTTTTTTTTCCTTTTACTACTTGAAAGAGGTTTTCTGTGAAGTAGATGCTTCTGACTATCCTCTCCTCCTTTGATCTAGTATTTTAATTCCAATGTTATTTACACTTTTCTGCATACACACACACACAAAAATGTATTTCATGTTATTGGACAACTGGTATTTCTCTTACGCAATCTGTGAAAAGGTGGTCACGTTTTTCTTGGATTGTGTGGTGAATTGTCAATGCTCTAGACATTCATCTAGAATTTATCCCAGAGAGGTCAGAACTGTTTTTCCATTCTGTTCTTCCGTTTTCTAAAGCTTGCAAACTTGTACCATCTCCAGTGAAGTTTTGGAGCCAGCCATTGATAATCCTAACCTTGCTGTCTCTTAATTGAGTCTTGTTAATGGTCATTCAGAATCTTCTGGGAAGTTTTGAATGAAGTACATTCATTTAACTCTGTAAGCAGACTTTTCAGCATGTAAAAAATGAAGCAGCAGAGGAAATTTGAAGATAATTTCCCAGGATGAGGACTTTGGGTGAAGAGTAGATCTTCATCTACTTCATCTTCATGGGGGTTGGACTAGATGACCTTTAAAGGTCCCTTCAAACCCAAACTATATCCAAGAATATCCAAATATGATAAGTAAGTTGGCTTTTTGATGTAATGACAGTGTTTATCAGGTCATTGTACATTGTGTACCAGAGGGATCAGGTGCTTTAGCGGGCACAAAAAAATCTGATTGCTAACTGGTTACCGAGATTGGTCCTGCAAGTATTTTAATAGGTTTCTGGAGCAGCTGCCTGTATTATTGTACCCTTAGTTTGCCAGTCATGGAATATTAAGCTTTTGATCCACTTGTAAGTCTGGATGATTAAAAGCCTTTTCATTATGGGATTGGAAGTATTCCACAAGTGCTTCTTGTGTACGAGAGTTTTATTGCTTTCTAACTTGAAGGCAGCTCTCCTGGACCACGAAGTCCAATTTCAGAAGCAGACTTAAGTCTTGTGACTCCTTCAGACAACTTCCTTCTTTTTAAGAAAACGAAGGAAAGAAGAGCCAAATAAAATAATGCTCTTTTGCTCTGATGGAAGAGTCATGACCTCTTCAGTTAGTGGTCAGTAGTGAAGAGAATTACCCACTTGGCACACACACTAGGCTAACAAACTCTGGGGAGGAACTGCTTGCCCAAATATAAAAGAGATTTCAATAATCATAAAAAAAATCAGTATCTGGTAGGTAGAGAATGGCAGAACAGATGGAGCGTATCACCACAATGTTGGAGAAGGATGTGTCTTTCTACACAATGGCTTTCCAGAGTTTTGGTAGGTTGGAGATGTGAAGTTCTCTGGACCACGTTAGTGTGAAGTGTGCAGCCAAGGGAAGATGACATCTATGAATCTATAGCACCTTATGTTGGCTGAAGAAGTTCGATCAATTAATTCATCAGCACAGGTACTTAAACTTTCCTGTTTTGTCTACTGGACCCCAGTTCAAGTCAGGACAAGCTGTTTCCATAAATTCTGGATAGTTACACTTCACTGCCTTATTTTTGACTGGTAAAGCAACCTGGATAAAAGTTACTATTTTTCATTGCAGAAGTGGTCAGTGCTACTGCAGAAATACTTCAGTATGAAGGAAAAAGGATTTGTCAGTAAATATGATTTGGTGGGGATTTTGTTGGACAACTTTTGTGATTCAAAGATCTTCTGTGGTCTGAACTTTTAAAAACTAAATTTAAGGTTATAAGCTAATTTAAACTTTAACTTCTCAACATCTGTAACCTCATCCTCTGAAAAAGAGAGTAAGTTGGTACCTGTGAAATGAATGGAGGGATATGTTAGCTTAACTTTATAAAGGGGAAGGAGGTCATTTGTACTTGGCAGAATACAGAAGAGATACAGAGGAAGGGAGAATCGTACTGTGCTGTAAAAGCTATCAATTCTATTGTGGGTTGGTTTTTTTTTTCCACGTCTAGTAAACTTAGCAGTTTTTGTTCAGGCTCATCTTTTGAAAGTGCTTTATAGGCCTTTACTTGAGCATCATGACTAAAAGACAAGAAATAAGTGATTCAGTGGGAAATATTTATGCTATGGTAGCTGGGTATGTTTTCATCTCAGAACTTATGATGCCCAATTACTTAACTCATCAGCTCTGTGAGAAGTTATGCAACCTAATCCTCCAGTTCTCCACCCCAATTGCTTGCCCTCCCCCCCCCTTCCAGAGCACACAAGGAAGAGAACCATGGTAGACCCATAGTTCTTCAGTGAGGATCTCGTATTTAAATACCTCTGAGATTTATCAAAACAGTCCTTAAGCCCCTTTTGGAAAAACCTGCTGTAAGGTGAAGGTGTCACAGGCGACTTCTCTTTATACGCTGTAAATCAGCAGCTTACAACACTGTTAAGGTCACCAGCTTGAATGCCAACATCCAATGCTATGTTGGCATTGTAGCCTGCCTCAAGTACACAAATGACCTCCCCGGTTCTGAGGAGCACCTTGAAGTTATTGCCAAGCTTATCCATTTCATCCTCTGCTTTAAATACTTCCGTTTCAAAATTCACTGTTTCCTTCAGGCTGTGGGCACCCGGATGGTCCTGGAATATTTCAGTCCTCACAGGAGCTCTCTTGGAGAGACTTAAAATTGTTGCACTGTCATCTGTGTATTATAGGTATGCTTTTATCGTTCGGGTTGGAATCCTGGACTTGTTGGATTTTTTTTTTTCCCCCCCACCATTAAATCAGTAACAATTTCTTTTCATTTAAACTGCTGCTGGAATGCCTAAACCACCATCACTTTTTTTTAAGCATCCTAGTTAATATCATTTATGGAAGTTACAAACTACAGTATATAGGAAACCTGCAAACCAACATGATTGCCTTCATAAAATACATAGACTGGGAGCAGGAAGCTAAAACCTACAGCCATGCCCTCATATAGGTGCTGCAGGTGTGAGAGCAAACAGCAATTTTTGTGATATGAAAAGGGTCTTTGTCCTTCAAGAAGTCCTTAAAGGAAATAGATCATGTTTTGAAAGACCAACCCAACTTCTGTTACAGCTAAAGAGAATGCTGATTATTTACCTCCCACTACTGACCTCTCCTTGTCCTACAGACTGCATGTTTCCTGCCTTTCTCTTTGAAATAGGGAGAACAACTTTCCCATTAACACTGCCTCTATACCAGGTATCTCTTCTGTCAGGGGGTCCATCTGTGTATTTGTTGTGTGTGGGCTTGATTTCTGCCCACCCCCACCCCCCCATTTTAAGGTCTCTGTGTCCATATACGCAGGAAGTCATTTGATTCTGGAACCTTAATGGTTTTTTTTCCCCATAACCTTCAGAAGACTTTTGAGCCCTGTGCAGATTTCTTCTCTTCTCTCCAGAAAAGAGCAGTTTTAATATTAGATATTACTTCATTAGAAAAGGTGTGAGTTCAGAACTTTGTGAGCGTGTTCATTTGAGTAAGACAACTCTTAATAAATAAGCCCAAGGTAGCACTTTTCAGCCTTTAACCTTCATGTTTTTGAAAACTAAATACAGAACGCACAAGAGGGCTACTGCTAGAAAAATGGTCTGTATTTTTTCCCATAGTAGGAAAAATCAAGGAGTAAATACTGTAAACAGATATCCCAATGCAAGTCTACCTGTGTTATACAGCCTACCTCCATGTTATATGCAAACAGAGCCAGTTTGTACTGGCTCTATAGGCTGCCATCTCAGTGTATGAGAGGAATGTACGTGATGGGATTTTGTGTTGTTTGGGGGAGAGGCCAAGTGAGAGCCTCAGGTTCAGCATTCTCTACTCTTGCAGCAGATCTGTCACTCTGCTGTTTCTACAGTGGTGAAACTGTAACTGCCCACTTAAAAATGTGTGCATGGATACACTTTAGAAGAACAGTATTTAGTGCCACGCTGCCATTCCGTTGCTTTTTGTGTTCTCTCACGCCTTGTAGATCAGTGGTGATGCTACCAGTATAGCTTTACTATATGGTTGTAACTGTCAAGCATAAGTTAAATGGTGTGTTACAATAACTTCTTCTATTGTATGTTAAATAGCATTTCATGTCTTGATTTGAAACAAGGTTTCCTCACACACATTTGCCTGGAAATAGAGACATGAGATACCTTATTTCTTTACTGTTATCCCGAGAAGTTCATTGACACCACTGTGTGTGTTCAGCTCATCAGAGAGAACCTTTTTTTGCTTATGCATCAGCTGGTGCTTGAAATGATTGCATGGGAGTTATGGTTCTGCAATGAGTTGGAGCTGCCACCCTGCAATTAAGGCAATACTGAATTTTTGCAGGCTCTCTTAAAAAAAGATTGTTTCGTGCTAGAGCAACTTTCCCTTGGTTAGTGTATCTGTGGCATTCTGGCTGACCTGCAAGGCAGAGTTTTGGATGAATTACTGGCAGTACTGTTTAAACTGCAGGCACCTGCGTAAGAAGGTGGAGTACAGCATGTGTCACCTGTCTTCAGGACCGCTTGTGATGAGCTGAAATTGGGGATGAGAGTGACTACATCAAGTAGAACTGACACTGCTAGAGAAAATGCTGGAATAATGTCACTGGCAAGGTCAATTTTGTAAATTGAGGGATTGTCTTACCATCGCCCACTAGAATTTGTAATTTGAAGGTGGTTTTAATGGAATGAGAGGAGATGGGCGAGCACCTCTTTTGGCATCTCTTGAATGCTCGAGCTGTGGTTTTCACTACCTGGTTACAATCAGTCTTGGACAGTTAAACTGATGAGCAGAGAAGGTTAAGATTATGTTCTGTTTACTGAGCGTATTGCATAGTTCTGCTTTTTTCCTTTAGTTGTCCAGCATGCCAGCTGTCTAAAGCATTTTCACGCATGCTGCTTTTTGCTCCTGCCCTGACTTTGCTCTACTTCTGCCTATTCCTTGCCTCATATATACTGCCTTACAGTGCTGTCTCCAGGCTTCCCTATGTTTCGACTTGACTTACGATTGCAGTCTTGTCCATCTATTTTTGGTATGTTTCTCAGCTTCCCTTTACAGACCTTTGGCCCTGCTCCTGTCTGTTTATTGCACAGATCAACTTGGTACAGCCTTTGAATTTTCAGATTCCTGTCTATTTACTGGACATGAAAATGTGTTGAGAGTAAAGGTCTGTGTAGCCTTATGCTCTCTTTTCAAAAGTGGTTATGAAAAGAGTATATGAGGAAAGGCAGGTACAGAGCTAGTCTTCCCTTCCTAGCTTCTTACTCATGACTGAGAGTTTCAATTTCACTTAAATTGTTGAACTTAGCCACTAAGGGCCTGGTAGCTGGTGTCTTACAGGATCTTAAGTTGCTGTTTAATGTTAAAACAAGAATTCTGTAAGCTTTTTAATCTGATCCCTAAGGAAGTAAGGCTTAATATGATCACACTGTCTTTCCATTAGGCTAAGATTTGATGTTACGTGTTGAAATAGTGATGGCTCAGATATGAGCCTCGGAGCTCTGGAATTATCTTGTTCATTCCTTGGCCTGAAGTAACCTGAATTCCGTCTAATGTAAAAAAAAATTCAGGATGAAGGCTGAGGATGTTTAAGTCTTTTTTGCCTTTTCTTTTTTTTTTGACTTGATAATGTTTTTGCTACAGAATAGTAATTTGCAGCAGTAGGGGAAACTCAGGACTAGCATCACTGAGAAAACGAACAGAGTTATGAAACCAAGCATAGTTCCCTTTGCATCTTTTATGTTCTGTTTGGTTTTTTCCTGTTTTTTGTGTGTGGTTGTTTTGTGATTTGTTTTGGGTTTTTATTTGGGGTTGTTTTTTTTTAACCTTCCTACAGCAGCAACCCCAGCTGGCCCATGATGATCTTTGCCTCCCCTAGCAAGCGTTGTTCTGTGGATATTGTCTAAGAGCAGGCATGTAGGAAGCAGTGCAAGAGAATGGTAACTTTTTCTCTGATGTACTGTCTCCTAAGCTTCGTCAACTTGTGGGATAAAAGCAGTATTTCAGAGACTGGCTGAATGTTTGGGGACTTGCTGTAAGGTGTGACGGATTAGTTTCACAGAACCATAGAAGGATTTTGGTGAGAGCTGACTAAACTGCTGGTGGGGTAACACCAGAATCAGCAGCTTTTGCTGAGTACAGGACTGTAATTCCTTATGCTGTTTTTTTTTCTTCACACTTTAAGCGCTGGCTGATCCATTAATATAGCAAATCTATCCTTGACAAAATAAGATTATACAGCTAGTGTCAGCGAACTTATCTTGTGGTATTTGGAAATATGAAAACTGTATTTTATATTTGTATTTTAGGCAAATAGAATAGCTAATGATTTAGTGACTTTTGAACCTTCGAATAAGATTACAAGATACAAAAATAAGAAGGTTTTTTTATTTTTAAATAAAAACATGAAGTAGTATATCTGAAGATGCTTCTCTTGTAGTGCTTTTTGACATTGCAAGAGAGTTGTATATGTTACTTATTATTTTGTAAGTGGGCCTCGGTGTCCTTGTGACAGACATGCATGGAGAGGATATTGTGGATTGGTTTCTGATTCTTGCTCACACTCATTTTGTGTCTGGCTCTGTATAAGAGGTTTCCCACTGAGCCAGGAAGAGGGTGCCTGAGATCGGATTCATCTAGTATGAGGAACAGGCAAACAGGTGACAGCTCAGAAAATAAGCATGCTTTTTCTTTTGATCATGGTGATTCCTCAGAAAAGATAACATAATCCATGTATGGAATATCTTTGATGGTGTACCTTCAGTGAAGCTGAGCTGTCATAGGAGACAACAGCTCTAAAAACAGTGGCAGTTTGATCTGCAGGATGTCTTTTGGAAACACTTGGGAGGTTCCTGCTCCTTTGCTGGGTTGGGGGTGGCTATAGACTTTGTGGTTTTTGTGGTAGGAGGAAATGGCCTATAGTCAGCCACAGCTGCTTTGTTGCAGACAGCTATGCATAACAGGTACAATCATGTCTTAAGTTATGTGATGTATGTGTATTGGTTTATTAAGAATTTAACAAGTACAAAGTGCCAAAATTGTGAAAATGGCTTTCTTCACAGGAATTCATGAAAATATTTCAATAAAACTGCAATAATTCAGCTAAATATTTAAGTTTGCAGTGTAATGTAGTAAAACAGTTATGTACTTTTACCAAAATTTCTGTCCAGAGGACTGCTGGGGGGGGATCTTTTTCAAACAAAAGGGAAATAAAGGCTGTTCCGCTTGTTTTTGTTTTCCCTCCTCTTCAGCTCTAATCAAATACATTCGACCGGTTTTTGTATCTCGGTCAGACCAAGATTCTCGCAGGAAAACTGTTGAAGAGATAAAGAGACGTGCTCAGTCTGATGGTAAATGGCCACAGGTACTGTATACTACTACTGTGTGACAGATGGTATTTGACATTTCCAGGCTTTGGTTCTGCAGTTTACTTTTTTCCTTGTGGGATGCTTTAGATGGTTTGTGAGGGGTGGGATTTCCCCCTCTTCCCCCCCCCTCCCCCCCCCCCCCCCGAAGATATAATGTAAGATTCTTATCTGTACAAAACACTAACTTTTCATTGCAGTGTGTTTCAAGGGGAGACTGGGTAAGTACATGGGAATACAGCTCTATTAAGTGATACTAAATGGACAGACCACAGCAGATCTTGAAAGTCTTCTAAGAAGAAAATAATCAGGTGCTCAGTAGAATACCTGGGGAGTATTGTGTGTTCTTGCCCTTCTCAAGATTTTGGCACACTGTCATTGTTGGAGATGCGATACCGGCCAAGACAGCCCAAGCAATTCAGATGTTCCAATAACCAGAGTACCTCTCTGTTGGACCACATGATGAAGACGTTGCTAAAATAAGTGGCTCAGGTTTTTTTCTGCACCTGAAATATGACTATTTATAATGTGCCTTGGAAGAGAGTAATGACAAGGAAGGGATGAGGTCTAAGGTCTACCTAAGGTCTCGATTTTCTAGAAGCATGTGATTATTTTGAAAACTTGAAGCATTCTTCTTGTGAATTTTTGAGATTAAGATACAGTATGTCTTTCATGGCATTGTTACTACTACAGTGGTTACGTCCGCATAGTGGACTGCAGAAACGTTATAAACAGTTATAAACAATGTGACAGGTGATATATAGCTTTCACATCATGACTTTCATCAATAGATTTCAAAGCACTTTCAAAAGTAAATATTCATACTAACAGATGAAGAAACTGAGTTGCAGAGCTGAAGTGATTTCCAGAATATCTAGCAAGCTAGTACCAGAGTGGGCAGTAAAACTAGTAATGTTAATTCTAGCCCATTGCTTTGTCCCCTTATGATATGTATTTGTTTCCTTTAAATGTCTTGTTCTATAACTCAATAAAATTTCAGTAGTTCTTGGCTTTTTGCTGTCAAACATTTTTTTGTTTGTTTTTTACAATCTAACCTCTTCCTCTGAATTCAGTTCAACTTGAGCATTTTTTTGCCTTGTAGGATTCTGTTTAGATATTTTCAGCCTCTATCATTCTGACATCTGTGCACAAAGTAATAAATGCAAAAAGAAAATAACTCTTCCTTTTCTTAGCCTGTAAGCAGGTAGCTTAGGAGCAGGAATTTTTGTTTTGGTGCAAAACAGAATATGATATTTTTAGCAGCAGCAAAACCTTTTGTGAAAATTCTCTCGTACTCACAACTGTTTCTGGTTGCTGTCAGTGTTCCAGTCAAATAGAATTATTATCGGAGGTCAAGAAAGAGGCAGATTCACAAATAAATAAAAATACTTTGACTATTAAGACAGAACTTTACTTGACTTCTTTATTGAGCACTATTTTTTTTTTTACTCTAACTGAACTGGTCTTCCCTGAAAACTTTTTTTACTGTAATCAGTTAACGTTAGCTTTGAAAAGATGTGTTTATAAATAAACCCACATTGAAATATTTCTTAAAAGTCAACTTTTTTTTTACTTCAAGATAATGATATTCCCAGAAGGCACTTGCACAAACCGATCCTGTCTAATTACATTCAAGCCTGGTAGGTATGATGCGCATTTCTCTGTTCTCTACAGAATGTTCTTGTATCTTCATTTTGTGAAATACCATTTGCATTGTAATTTGCTTGCTGTTGCAGAAGTGGAGTTTAAAATCTTGCAGTAGGGTGGAAATAGAATAGAATTTTTCTGATGCTACAAAAGGATTGTAGTTTCACTGTTGAGCAAAATGTTTTAGATAATTCAGATTTTTTTCTTGGCTTCTGAGATGCATATGAGCTGAAGGACTAATGTTTCTTACTGGGTTTTTGTTTGTGGTTGTCTTTTTTTTTTTTGTGCCCCCTCCATTTCCTATTTTGGGTCTGTCATGCAGCATTTAGATACACTATAAAGCTTAAGGTATCAGCATGTATCTATTTCAGGCTGCTGCAGCATTTGTTGCTGTGTTGTATGTGGTTGATTCCTCTCAGACTCTTTTGAGTTGCATTCTGGTGAAGATGGCACAATAATCTTGGCAGTATAGCAATGTTGCAGAGGCTGTCTTTTTTTTTTTTTACAATTTTTTTTTTAATTAACATCCACATTCTAAGCTCTTTTCAGTTAGTATCACCCTTTTAGCTTATCAAATTAGTAGAGGTTATAACACTGAACATTGTTGCAGCTGTAAACTGCAGTTACAATAGGCAGAAATGCCAATACTGCAGTGAACCACCACTGTTTAATGTGAACTTGCCTTTATGATGTAGGTAGGGAGACAGTGAATGTGGAGGCTACAATGAGAGATGCAGTTGTGAATGTGTTGGGTTTTTTTTTTGACTCTTCCTAGGTTTCTGCCTAGCTCAATGTGTTCTGGTCTTACTGTGTGTCTTATATTTTGTGTTGCTTACAACTTACATATCGCTATTAGAATATCATGCAGTGAGTCAGCATTGTGATTCCTTGCACTGATTCATTTGGCTGAAGGAATCTCAGTGTTGTCTCCTGAACAAACATTCAAAAAGCTTTTCTTCCTCCCCTCTCGGCTCTTACCTTTTTAGATGAATGAGTGGTGGTTAGGAGAACATCCACTTTTTTTGCTCTTTACTCTCCCTCTCTCTCCACCTGAATCCTGGCCATGCTTTGAAAACCAGCCTGAGTCCTTCATTAAAGCTCTGATTTCCTGCCTTCCCTCTGTGCCATAGACATTCCAGGCACCATATACTTTCTGCCTCAAATCCCCACTCTATCTTCCTCTCCTCTGATCTAATACATGCTGCTGTCTGCCTCTTGACTGTCTCACTTTTCCTACTGGAACCTGCTTCTGTATCCATCCAGCCTCCCAGAAATCCTTTGCCTCAAAATTCCTTGCTTATATCAAAGTACTTTAGGTCTCTATTCAAGTAACTGCTTTCAGGATGCCTTTCCCCATTCTACTCATGTGGCCCACACTCCTTGCTCTTACTGCACAGTTTTTTTGGTTTTGTGTTTGTGCAAGCTAGTCATACAGGGCAAACTAGTCTAGTTTTGTTTAAATGGTGGTCTTGTCATCTACGACTCAGATTTTGTCATCTGCGGATTCTTTCAAAAGTTGTTTAGGCTGTTGTTTTTGGAGACTGAATAGAAAGTACCACTGGGCCAAGAACCAAATCTCTGCAGGATCCCATTCAGACAACCTTCATTTAAAAATGTTTACACTCCATTAACAATTACTTCTTTTACATCTGTGCAATTATTCTGTAAAGCAAATGTAATGCTAAGAATACAGTATACTTCCATCGTTCAGTTCTTAATTTTAATCAAAATACTAGGCAGAACTTAGTAAACTGCTATCAAAAACATAGTTGGAGTGAAGACTGTCTTTATTGTTTTCACAAGATAAAGATGTTTAGAGAAATCTTGAGCAAGATAGTTATGCTTACCCAATCTTTGTGCTAGAAACCAAGAAAATTATTAGCAAATGACATTTTATAGATCTTGTGCTACTTATTTATCAGAACTATAATTTTCATATGAAATGAAGCAATACTTCTGTACAATAGCTCTAGTTCAGTACTTTCTAACTATTGGGTTTTCCATAGCTACATAATAAACAAATAAGCCCTTCTAAGGGGAATTAAGGTGGGAGAAAAGAAGTTAAATTAATTCTGTTACTTCAGAGATGATAAATTTCCTATAAATTGATGTTGCTCAGCTAAAAATAGAAAGCTTCTTTTGCACAAGAAAGCTTAGGTTCTTTACCAAAAAATACTGTTGACTACAGGGAATATATTGACTTAACTATCTTGCACATACTCATATTTTTTTAATCATTTATCAAGCTGAATTTGGTACTGGGCTTTGACTTGTGTACAGGACAATTTATGTAAGTGGTAGAGGATAATTTAGAGAATGCCAGCAAGCATTCTTAATTATTTATCTTCTGAAAAGTTGGGTATACATTGTCATTCTTCAGTGCTTGCTTTTTAGATTCTTTTTGAGGCTACTTTTGGATCTTATTTTTTCACTATCAACTAATTCCTATGCATGTCAGCCCAGTAACTGTATAATTTTTTTCTTTACTGTAATAAATTTCTTCTGCACCGAAATGCACTATAAAGTAATGATGTGTCATATGTGCCTTCTAGGGGCGTTTATTCCTGGAGTTCCTGTACAGCCAGTGGTTTTACGTTATCCAAACAAACTGGTAAGTTCAGCTTGCAGTAAATATGGGGCATTTTCCTCTAAATACATTGGCACTTCTGTAATCTTCTAGGTTAGATAATTAGATTTAGAAAATTGGAAATCATTAATAAATGCTTATTGGCTAAGTGTGTATTCCTTAAGCCTCTAGCAATATAAATAGTCTTAACTGAGACAGTTTAAATGTTTCTTATTTTATTAGGTTAATCCTTTAAAACAGTGCTCTGAAAGTTATTGAGGTTGTTACAAGAAATACTGTACAAATGACAAGACAAAACTCAATTTCTGTCTAGGATCTGTGTTCCCATGTGCTCCCTGTTAGTGCAGTGTGTGCTGGAGAGTTTTCTTAATATCATTTATTGCTGGAAGATGCTTCTGCACCTCCTGCCTGTGGGGTTGTCAGTCACAAATTAACACAACTAGCTAAATGATAATAGAATAATGTGTTGGGGACCTCGGCACCGTTATAAGCTGTCTCATTGTCCAGGTTTTACATTCACTGTGCACTTGGCTAAGGAATGCTAGACACTAGCTAATCTGGAGTAGTCCTTCAACATACATCAGATTCACGTAAATTATACGTTGAAATTACAGTGTTTATTTACAATATCTAAATTAAACAATTGTTACAAATGCTTGTAAACACACAGGCAAACAAATGAAGGCAGAGCTCACTTGATCTACTTCAAGATCAAGCCTACAGGAAAGCACAAAGAGGGACTTTCTTTTTTTTTTTTAATATTATTATTCAGTTTACCTGGTGTAGATACTATCCTGTTCTACTGCAGCCAGAATCCTGTCTGTCTGCATTCCTCGGTTAATTAGAAGATGCTTCCTAGTGAACTTTGCTAGATTTTATACTTGGAAGTTTCTTTTTTAGCCCTCTGGGGCTATTTTCAGGTCCAGTCTGTCCCCTTCTAAAATAGAAGTTATTTAGGGGAGGATGGGAGGAGTGTCAGAAGTAAAATAAGGATTACTTTGCCTCTTTGCATGTCACATCAGAAGATCTCATGTCGTCTCTCTCTGACTAGCCCACTAACAACCCCTCGATCTAAGGAACGATTTTGTTTCTTCTTGGTACCTGAGTGCTTATCTTTTAAAGTGTTTCCATCCATTGTTCTTTATGTCAATTTACAGGTTGATACAAAACATATGCTTGATTAAAAAATAAAAGAACCTAGGCAAAATTAATATACATAGACCACCACTTGCTCTTGACTGAGACAGGGTGTGATGGCAGTCAACTAGTTCACAGTAACAAGTACAGCAGCCTGTTATGCTCATATAGTACTAAGTGCTTTGTAGCAGGTTGCCTGGGACTTTTCGTTACATAATTGTTTTATTTTTCAAGAAGAAAGATACTTCTCAAAAAATATTTTTAAACCTTTATTGCACTGCCAGCTTAATTTGCAAATATGTGCGTGCCTTATGTCATACTTAATATACCTTGTTACTTTTGGTTAATAGTAAACATTTCTAACAATATCAAACAATATAAAGCTATTAAACATTAATTCGCAAGTATCTTCAAAAATCCATTTTCATACTGAAATATCCTTATTGCCTGTAGTACATAATATGCAATGTTTATAAACTAATATTAAAAATTCCTAATACTCTATTAACAGAAATTATGAGCTTTTTACATTGAGGTAAATGAATGTAAATTTTAATGAAATTTTTCATAATTTTTTTTATATTATTGCAAAATGTCATAAAAGAAACTGTAAATATTTATATAGATATCCATCGGAGTTGGCCTGAATCTGCTTATGGAACTTTACAGCAATTAAAAGTATTAGGAAAAAGTAAAACAATTAGGTTTTCAGTGCCTTACTGAGTCATTTAACCTCCCAAGGTCTACTTCCACTAAGCATTAAGGGGTGGGGGGAGAATAACTGCTATTACTATTTAATTTTTAGATTAGCTTAGGGGCTGCAGAAGAGTTGCAGCAAAGTTAGAATGAGGAGAGGAAGGAGTACGGTGTGATATATGAAGGTGAGGTTTATTTTGGTTAGGATGCGGTTAAGAGTAGGTAGCAAGAACAACAGTAGGGAGAGAACATTGTTTTTCATACACTAAGCATTTCTAGCAAACTTTAATTGTCTCTGGCTTCCTGTTGTTGCCTTGTTTGACCCGCTGCATATTATAATTTTAGGTTTAGAAACTAATTTCTTAAGATCTTTGCTTAGCCAGTGAATTCCAGATATGCATTGTGTGCAGTCACCCCACTGGTTTTACCTTGAACTGCCTGCTCTGAGTTCCACAGTACAGATGAGAACAGTCTTGGACTTGAGTGCAGCTGACTGTTTTGGAAGGCTTTTGGAGATCAGAGTCTGGGGTGAATGTAGTAGGTGTATGGACTCTTAATGTTTGTTTCCTTGTATTCTATTCAAGAACATGGTAGTTTTACCATGTAGGTAAAATACTACTGTCCTGCGGTGGACTGAAACGTGGCAAAAAATGATGATGTAAATTCAGTTCTCTTCTAGCAAATAAATCTAGTTCTGGTTGCCATGAAGAACTTTTTTTCTAGTCAGGGTTACCCCCTGAATACCTTTCTTCTTTGGGCTTGTGATTGTTTGCAGTAGATGATGCCTCTGGTCCTGTGTCTGTTTCTTTAGGGACTAGTATGTTAGTATGTTGCTCCTCTTGATGCATGAGCAGAAAGAAATTGTAAGGCTTAAAATGTTGTTTAGACTTGAAATTCAAAATTTGCTTCTGTTTATCTAGTTTGGTAGTATTTTGTCTATTAGATGCTAGACAGCTATTACCTATATTCTAATTAAAAAAAAATGCTCTAATATCTCCATCCTGTAGGTTCTTCAGCAATGCTTTTTGCAGTTCATTTTGACACTAATTTTCCTTATGTATACAGCTTTTCCTTCATTTGAATTTTCTGTTAGAGTGCTGGTAGTTATGAACGTCTATGTACCTGTTTAAATATCACAGAGCCATTTAAAATGTATTTTTATGTCCAAGTGTCTTCCACAGGTAACTGTGCTATTTGATAAGAGGTTTGGCAGCATCTCTTGTGCAGCTTTGGTGTATCAGGGTTGATTGAGCACGTAAAAACACAGCCAGTCTGCTGTTTGAAGCCTGGCATGATTCTTAGTATCTTCTTATGTCAAATACAAATTATATGAAAGATGTACTTCCACACAATTCAAAGGATTTATTATCTAGATGCAAAAGTTTCAAAGTGAATGCTGTCCATAAGCATAAGCTGGTAGCTGTGATTAAATATAAAAGGTAGCTAAACTAGGTATGGAAAATACCACTTCCCATCTTCTTCTTGCTGTTTTGATCATAAAAATATTGGATATGCTAGCAGGAGTCTCCTACAAAATCAGTCTGCCTCTTGCAGAACAGAATCCTGTTTTCCACTGTGTAGCATTTATAGTAGTCATCCCTGCTGCATCCTGATGTTCTCGATGAGAAAAAGCATGCATGTGTGCTGTGACATTCAGATTGGGGGTTTCTCGCAGGATTGCTGATAGATACATGGCTTATTTGAGTTTGTCTTGCCAGCTAGCTAACACAATATCTGGATTCTGGAAATCCCTATTCACTGTTCAGTGATCCATTGCCCAGGCAAGGTACCCTGATGGAGCTCACTGTTTTCTTTGTCTCCTTCTACACTGTTGCAATTTAGAGAGCCGAGTTGGATATGTGTCCTGCTGTGGTGGTGTTCTATATGGCAGATGTAGTTTCTGATTAGAGAAATTATCGGCTATCTACATTGCAATGGTCAGGGCTTGTAGATGAAAGTTCCTTGGGGAAAAACCAAACCCCATAACATGTTTACTTGCAGTATTATCAGACACATCAAAATTGCCAAAACAGTTTAATGGTAAAACTATAGACAGTAAAGTTCTACAAGATCATGTGGAGAAGTCTATTTTCATGCACGTATGTTGATTGGTAGGGATGGAATCATTCTTTATCATATTTTGTTTGATTTAAAATAATTGTTGAAAGTCGACTTAAATTTTTAGTAGTTATTCATGATACATTGACCTTATTCGAAGCTGTTGATCTGTCACATTAATCACATTTTTCACCTTTTATGGATGTGTTGCTTTCTTTCTTATTTACTCGTGACAGCCGTTTGCTCTAAATGGTAGTTAAAACATGAGTTTGAATTGATTTTTCAAGATCATGGCACACGTGATCACTTAAACTGTCTGAAATGGTTTGGGATGGTAGCATAGAACTGAACTGGAATGTTTTCGGAAGGTGGATAGAAATATCTGTCTCATCTGGTCTTTTAGAAACCTGAATTTACGGAGTCCTCTTGTCTTTCCACTGATGACTTGTACGTTTTTTTCCCAGTTGGTCAGAAAAATAGCTTGGAACTCATTTTCAGGTTTTTGGATTCTTACTTCTACGCTTACATCTAGTCTCCAAGTATGGCAGTTTTTTCCTATTCTGTTTCTTAGTCTTACAGTTAAAAAATGTGATGACCTTTATTGTCATTCCTTCTTGTCACCTGTTACATACTCATTTCCAGGTCTCCGTTCCCTTTTTGCTATTTGCATCTTGTTCATGTCTTTCACTGCTATTTGTCCTCTCTTAGTGTTTTATGCACTGTTCATCTCAGCCATCTAAAAGTGCTGCTGGTCTTGCCCGAGAATATATTGGTGAGTTTAGCCGTCTTATAATGTACCTTTTGATTCTTGGATCAGGTAGGTGGATGTATGTCATCTGTGAGTAAAGGCAACTGGAAAAATACTGTTTTGAGGTAAGACATAAGGTCTTACTTGTCGTACTGCTTCATGTCAGTTCAGCAGACTTCCTTTGTCATCTCCACAGGTACTAAACACTTCAGAAGTGTTACAGAGTGTTCATATCTATTGCTGGGAGGTCCAAGTAAAGTGTAGGGACACTTGAGGGACACTCTGTCAAGCAGGATGGGTTAGGAAAATACAGGTGGACTGTGATATCAAGGAACATCAGCTTACAGTAAATAAGTTCCTTTTCCAAGGCTAACAGCAGCATTAGAAGAATCCCTGGATCTTTAAATGTTTTATGAATATAGATATTCTGTGTTTAAGAGATGATTACTGGGTATTTCCTAGCTTCATAAAAGGCAGGCTGATTCCTGTTGGGGCTAAGAATGTTTGGAAAGAGGGCATTGAAGTTTCTGTGAAAACCTTTTAGTCATGTATCATCAGTTATACTATCTATAATGTAACAAAAGTTTAAAGTACAATAATTAATCACAACTGTCATGCTTCTTTTCTTAGGATACAATCACATGGACATGGCAAGGGCCAGGAGCGTAAGTGGTTTATGTTTTATTGCTTATATCATGATTGCTTTCCTTCACTAGTTTTTATTTACATGTCTTAGAGGTGTATATAGTCAAGTAGTAATTGCTGGTTATTGGATTATTCTTTGGGATTAATTTGTCTTTTATCTGTTATTCCCTAATTATGATGATAGAATGTTAGAGGAATCCAGGTGTAAACTGTAATTCTGCTGCTATGATCTTGGTGGTTTGCAGAATGGACTTTAGGTTTTTATTTCAAAAATATTTTTTTTTTGTAGCCAAGTACCTGAAGTAAAACAACTTGCTTCTGCTCTACATATTTTATTGCCTGCAAATCGATTTAGTGTGTTTCTGTATAAAATCTGCATGGCTATTGTTTGAAATTGGTCTAGTCCCACAGAAGCAGTCAACCCACTCAGGGAATTTGGAGATACTGTTTCCATTATCTTGCCTGAATGTAACTTTGATTTTTTTTTTTTTTTAAATAAAATGTTATTCTAGAGGTTCCTTAGCAAATTCGTGTAATATAAAATACTAAATGAAGCAGTTTGTGCTTGTTGAAAAAAAAATTTTAGCATCATTTTCATGTTGAGGATGGAGTAGAAGTTCTAAAGTGTTTAGATGAAGGTCAAAACAAGAAATTTTGAACCCTAAGTAAAGGGGGGTTGGATGCTATGGTTAGTGGGTTGCCATTAGCCTGCTCCTTGGGAACTATTGTTTTGAATGTCCCACCTGAGATGCTATGTTTTAGTAGTAATGAGGAAACCATTGGAATTAGCCAAGATTCAGGTAACTTAGAATTTTGTCAATTAATTTTGCACCTTCAAATGGACTAGGAACCAGGTCTAATTAAGGACACATCTAGATTTGGAGACTTGAGGAAATCATTGATGACTTTTAAAACTTCAGCTTTCAGTTAAATTGTCACATTGGAAGTAGATTAATCCATGATAGTGTCTGAAGTAGGTAGGTACTGCAGCACTTACTGCATGCAGGGATTTCTTTTCTCTCCTTGTGAGTTCCTACCTCTTCCCTTGCATTTGCACTGCAGTTCATCTAGCAAATTAGCTCAGGCAGAGGGGAGAAAGGTGAATAGCTTACTGCCAGCTTAGTGTCCTACCTGAGGAGTCAAGAACACATAGAAGGAGGAAGAAGAGGGAAGAAACTTGTAGGTGTGTTGCCTCAGATCACTTTAATGTGTACGAACCCCTTATTTGGAAGTGCTGACCTCTGCTAATAAAGTTAAATTAAATTAAAGCTGAATCAGAATCGGAGGCAGCATGTGATGTTATGCAAATTCACTGGGTCAGTTTAAATTACAGCTTTACTTAATTAGGATTAATTCTCCTGAGTGACCTAAATGTATTTCTGATGTCTTAGCAGAAAATACTGTTAAGACTGATACAGTCTTCACATTCTCAGCAAATGTCTCTTTTTCTGTCGTAGTGTTAGCCAATGCTTAATCTGCAAATGTTGATGCATCCAGGAGTATTCTGTTTGTTCAAAGTTGGTGTGGCCTATGAAATGGATTGAACAACTTGTCACATGGAAACTATACACTTTTTTCCACTTATGGAAAGTAACGTTCTTACTAGTTTGACAGTGTTGAGAGCAGATCAACTGACTCTGCCTTGAAAACAAAGATTGACTATAGTGTGCAACTTAAATTTTCTGTACATCAGACTTGAGTTAGATACAGGTTCTATCAGTTTTTTAAATTGGTATTTATAATTTAATGTTTAATCTTTGAGGATTACAGAGAGTTGGCAGAGAGAAAAGTTTACTTGTAACTTATTGGGGTTTTTTAATGCTCTTGGACAAGGACCTAGAAATCAGACTTCCACGTTTCCTGTCAGTGATGTAAACTTCAGATCACAAGTTCCACTGTTGTTCTTGTTCCTTTACTTTGCTTTAATATGTTGGAAGTTCAGTAGGAAAGAAGGGAAGAAAAACTTGTTGCAGCCCTGAATGAGTGTATAGCAAAATGAGTAGGGTGTTGCTTTTAGGAACTGCACTTTATCTGCCTAAGAGGATTTTGACCAGCCCTCCCCTCACAGCGATTGACTGCTGTAACTACCTAAATACTGTATAAAATGTGGCTACTGACGCTGCTCACTAATTTAGGTTTACTAAATCCTTTCCTGGATTTGAATCTTAGTGCTTTTTAAGGTCAAGTTTATTCCAGTATCTTGTGTCTTAGGCTACTAAAACACATGTACTGCATTTCATTAACAGACTTCTGAAGTATAATGAACTTTGATTCCAAACCAAGGTAATGATAAAATCTTAGTGGTTATAATTAATCTTGCCAACTCTATGCTGAATACAGCACTTTCCTGAAACAGACTTACTCTTTCTTCACACACTATGAATACATCATATCTTACTGTATGTGTTAGTACCTGTATATCATATTACTACTTGTCTTCCTGCTTTTGGGTATCTTTTAAGATGCAACTTCAGTGTAAATTGCTTTTGTTCCACCTTACAGAATGTAATGTATAGAAGTACTCTGAAAGACCTTTTCTGTTAATTTTGTATGTGAATATGGTCATACCTACAAGTAGGAATGTTACTTGAAGACTTTGGAGCATAATGTACTACTGTTTCACTACATGTAAATTTTTTCCTCCATCCTTTTCCTTTTTCTTTTTTTTTTTTCCCCTTTTAGGTTAGAAATTCTGTGGCTTACTTTGTGTCAGTTTCACAATTCTGTGGAAATTGAGGTCAGTAAAAAAACCCCAGTGTATTCTGAGCAATATCAGAATACATAATATTGTATTTAATTCTGCAGTAAACGTTTGTATTCAAACATTATATGTTAACACAGTCTGTAAAAAAACAGGTTAAAATACCACTTATGTTTTAAACAAATGGCTCCTGTATCTGAAAACGTAGCCTAAAAATGGAAAAACAAAATACAGTTTTCCACTTGGCTTAAGGCTTTACTTTCTTATTCATTTAAATTGAGTAGTTAGAGTTCTGACTGTGTTTAGAGAGTCTTTTGTGAACAAGTTTCTTGTCTTTTAATCACCTGATCGCTATTCCAGCTAGTATACCAACTGTATGTGTTAGATATCCAAGTGTGTGAATGCTGATGTACAAACTAAGGACTATCTTCTAGAGAAAAATCATTGTAAGTGATTTCTTATAGGCCAGATAGGTTATTGAATGTCTGGCTAATTTTTTTATTAGGCTGCAGTGTTCAGAATTTGAAATTGGAAAACAGAAAGAAAATTTATGTATATTCTTAACTTTGTTTTGAGGAGAACACTATGTGATCATAAGGCTGAAGACTATTGTAGTGAAAACGCAAAAACAATTAAGACCTTTCCTTTTAAACTGCTGTCCTTATGCATTTTACGGAGAGTAATTACATTTTTGTGGAGAAGTATGGTGTTCTAAAGGTGTTATAGGATATTTGACATGTTCTGCAGTCCTTTTGCTTACATTTTTTAATAATTAAGTAACTACTTTTCTCTGAGTGATGGCAGGATAAATTAGTAGGAAGAACTATTACATATTTACATAACATAGATGTTGCTATTGTAACATATAACATATACTAATCACAGTATTTATCATTGCTACACTCTGTTTAGTGATTTATGCTGTAAATTCTTCTCAAAAATAATGAATGCACAGAATACCAGCCGCTGAACAATTGTATCTGTTGTAGAAATTTGTTGTTGGTTATCACTTTAGTTGTATGCTTTCAGCTATTAATAAAAAAATCTTATTTCCAAAACAGTGGCCTGTTTCTGGTAGAAGGGCCAGGGAACAACTGCCTCATGCAGGGATAAGACAAAACAGCTGATTGGCAGGATGCTGAGTTTCTGTAGCACATACAGAACTTGCACAAGGACAAGTTATCATCTTTGGTTGTCTTTTTTATATTTAAAAAAAAAAAAAAGCTAGTGACTTTCTGAAATACACTGTACTAAAGCAGGAGCAGGCAGAGGGCAGAGGAGCAGGGCTGTTTGCAAGGCTGGTCGCAAGTATGAGGCAGAGTACTTGAGAGCTACTTGTTGAATCTGTTTTTGTAAGCAAGTACTGCAGATATAACGTTGTAGAGGAAAAATGAGTTGTTCTCTGTTCAAAGTCATGTTTTTCCCCTAGTCTTCAAAGTTTGTTGGCTTTTATTCCTGCTTTGCTCCATCAGCACAGGAATATGTCAAATACCAACCAGCCTCAATACCAGAATTACTGCTGAATATTCGATAACTCAGGGAGATGTGCAGCAAAACAACACAACTTCAGTATGTTTTTGATTAAATGATAGTTCGTAAGGTCTAACAGCCAGCAATCAGGATCTGAAGTTTGTTAATCTGGGCTTCTCTGCATTTAATGTATGTTCTGGCATACCATACACATCATCCAGCATGCATATTGAGAAGCAAGCATCTATGTAGATTTTATAATAGGTTACTATAAATATCAGCCTGCTTATCCATCCATCCATCCTGTACTTGGAACTGGCGCACAAGCAGTCTTGTGAAGGGGTGTGTGATCACCTGCACATGTAGTTTGTTTTGGCTCATGTCAGTTTGTTTCGCTGGCCTGTCAGCTTCAGTGTTCATGCATCCATCACAGTCTGCAACAGCTGAGAGTTCTTCTCTTAGTTTTGTTAGTGGTGCCGAAATGATCGTCGTATTTCTGTCCAGTTAGGCACAGACACGTAGAACACCTCTGAAATTGCCTCATATTCAAACTTGCCCTGTGTTTGGGTGAATAACTTGATAGCAGTTTGCAACTCAAAGTAAAAGACGTAGAACTGGGCTTGGAACTTGAAGGAACACTTGTCTCCATCTCTGTTAGCTTCACAGTCTGTGTCCTTTTGTATATTACATCATGTCAGGCTGGTGTACTTGCTTGTAAACCTAGAAGACAGGAGTCGTATGTTTTCAGTTGCAGCTGTGCATAAAGGGAAAACTGTAGCAAAACCCAGAATACATTAAAGAATTGACCGTCACTGAATACTCCTAAGACAGTTAGGCAGACATCTAACGGCAGCATTTTGGGTACTGCTGATCATACCATTATGCGATTCTGAAAATAGAGCTTACTTCATAGTTAGAGAAGTATTTGCTTAAATTGTAAACTTTTATATTTGTTCCCCAATTCTTACTTTCTTATTTAAAGACGAGTGTGAAATTTCTGGATCATAATTCCCATTTTGCAATATCGATAGGTAATTATATGAAATACAACTAAGCTTATTACAAATTTGATTTCTACTTCAGAAGCTTTCCACAGGATTACAAACCTTTTATTCACTTAGTGCGTAAATATGTCATTGCGTTGCACTAAGGGAATTGTTTGTCTGGTACTGAGCAGGGGTGGGAATTGGAATGATCCCTTCTTGTTCCTTCTACCTGAGAAGTTCGTTACTCGGCAGAATTGGGATATTTTGAGGGTTTTTATAGGTGAGACTGGCCACAATCTTGGTACTTACATCATATTTCAATAAACACTTAAAAACAGCTAAAAGGTGGAAGGTCTTTTCATACAGGCCATCCCATTCTGAAAGCTGCCTTTTCTGTTGCAGGTCTCCAGCAGTTCTGGTTTAATTTTCTTCTTTCAGCCTCAACTGTTCTGTGATTCTGTGGCCATCTGCATTTATTTAGAATTTTTCTTTCAATTGAGTATTAATATCCAGTGTCCAATTTGAAGGAGAAATTTTTCAAAACCTCCAACAACAGAAGATAAAAACACTTCTGATGTGTACATTAGAGCAGTCATACATGATTTCAAAATGTGCAGGGGGAACAGTTAATACCTGATGTCCTGAGAATTTGAATTCTTAATATTTAAGCTATAGAACAATGTTCATGTAGCAGGTGCTTTTCTTGGTTATCTGCAAAGAGCTGAACAATACAGGATGTAAGAGAAATGTTTGTGCAAGAAAATACTAATACTTTTAAATTATTTAAAAATTCCTGGTCCCACTTATGAAAAGAAGATAAAACTCTATACTCCACAAGGTAAGAAATGAGCAGAGTCAGTTATATGAATTTCTAGAAGTACGATGCATCCTTAAGCATTTAAGAATTCAGTTTTTACTTTTTTTGTAGTCCTTGTGTTAATATAATTTTGTAACTAGCAACAAACTTTATCCATCTTTCACCATAGTGCTATAATAGAGATTGTTTAAAATGTCAAATATTCTTGGTATAATTCAGTTCTCTGTATGCAGTTTCTACCAGTGTATATTCCTTCAGAAGAAGAAAGAAAAAATCCAGTGTTATATGCCAATAACGTCAGGCGTGTAATGGCAGAGTAAGTATGTTGTAATATGGAATAAAAATAGATGTGTGATTTTAATTTTAGGATCAAGAAAATGTCATGAAATCAAGTCAGTGTTGTTGCCTGCTTGCAAAGAAGCTTGTAGTCTGCAGTAGTGTATACAAATCGCTTTATATAGAAGTCACCTTCCTCTATGAGGAGGCCGGGGAGCCACAGTTACAGCAGGAACTGTAGGAGTTGCTTAGTTTTTTAACATGTCTTCATGTAACAAGGCAGCTCTGCTTGCTGCTGTGGGTATTTAGTCCTCTGGGGAGAAAGGTATAGTTGAATTGTACGAAAGTTAATGTAACTGAATTTTGTGCTATTGAGGTTGCATTTTAAGCTACGACTTTTCTTTAATGAGGTGAAGAATAGTTTCACGTATTCATTGTTAGCCTGTGGTTATTTCAAACAGTAAAGCACAGAAAGCTGCTTGTGTTGGAAATACAGCACTGATAAAATGCAAACAACTAACTGAAGTTGAATGTTAACGTGAGGATGCTTAACAATGCTTGTCTATAGGGTGTAATAAAGCTAACATTAAATATGCAGACCTTCATTCTATTTTGGTGTATTTTTAATTAACCTCCCTTGTTCATTCATTTTTTTTGTCCTTTCAGTAAATCTTCCATTAGTCAGTAGATGTTCTTTTCAGTATTTACAGAGAACCCTCAGGTGTATGATCATTAATAACTCTTGAAGGATTTATGAGTCTTTCTACTTCTAATTTTGAAATAACTTGTGAAATCTTAATTTCCTTTTTGTAACTTTTCTTCCGTTTCTAAGATACCAGTTTCAACTAAAGGCCAGTTTGTAGATAGAAACTGGTAATTCTTTTCTGTTTTATAAGCAGAACCCAGCTCTGTGCGTTTCCTTGAGGATGTTGGGCCTATAATATAGCAATAGATCAATACTTGATCTGTTGTACGAAATGACATTTTTCACAAAAGAAAAAGCAAAAGGATCTGTGTGAATCAACCTGGCTTAAGAGTTGCGGTGGCCTCAAGGACTTTTGTAGTTAATTTAACCCAGTCAGCTGGCACTACGTAAGTGTTGTCCTCAGACTTTGGGTAGAAGGCTGTGTTATGAAACCTTCATTCTGAACTCCACTCCAGTCAGATGACAAGGGATTGTGTCGTATAAGCGGAACTTTTGAAAGACTACAGAAGTTTACAACAACCTGCATGTTGAAAGCCTTCCCTTCTATGTATGTGTAGGAGGAGAGAGAGAATTTCATCTTCCTTTTTTTTTCTCCTTCCTACCTCTGAAGAATTAGGCATTTGGGGTAACAGAAGTGGGATGCAGGTCTAAAGGGAAGACTATCAGAATGGGGGATAGCAAATATGGCTTGCTTTGAGATGAAGAAAGGGCTGCAGATGCTGTGTTGATGTGAAAGGAAAATAAATGTGTTTGGATATCAAAGTTCTGAAGTTAAAATGCAGATGGGAATAAACCAGAATGCTGACTCCTGGATACTGTGGATTACTGTAGACCAGTTAAAATAACATCAACATAGCCAAAATTTATTTAGTTCTGGCCTCTTCCAGATGCTTACTTCTAGTGGCAGTTCTCCAGACGCTCCCAGTTCATTCATGTGGCTTTTGGTGCGGGAGATACCAGCTCAGATGCTGTCACGTCTGTTCTGGAGCTGTAGCAGTTGCAACTCTAGCACCTCAGGTGCTATTTGGTGCTAGCATTGCACCTTGCATTGCTCAATAAAGCACAGTATTACTGATTCATCTAGATTTCTCTCCTTTTCTTTAAGATTGAATCAGTGACAGTGTACCATTTTGATGTCAAGAGGTCACTTCAGGATCTGTTTAGATGCCTGCTTTCCCCTTCTTCCCCATGATGTTTTTCTGGAAGAAGAGTCTAATCCTACTGGATATTTTACAGCAGTAGAGGTGGCAGTCCCAGATAATGCATTTGTGAGTCTAGAACCAGTGTTGCGGCAAAATCTTGTGTCTTGCCCCTGGTTTCAAGGGGAATTGATAGAACTTGCTGAGTGCAAGAATAGATATGATTTCCACTCCTGAAATTTGTTTGCCTTCATCATAGTCTTGTCTTGTGAACAGCTTCTGTTAAGTGTTGAACAAAGCACTTGACAGGATACTACAGGAAACTACAGTGTTGTAAAATTGTCAGTGTGTAGACTTGAGGCTTCAATCCCAGCTTTTTGAGAATTATTAGGAACAAATCATCTGACCTTGCCATCACAAGTATTTACTTCTAAAAATTTCTCAGTAATAAAGGGAACATCTCTACCACTGTTAAAGCATTGGAAAGTACTTCATTTTATTCGTAAGATACGTCATCTTAATTGTTTCCTAATGTAAAGCATTTATTGCATATGACGGCTTTTTTTGCCTCTTGGCAATTTTATTATCCTCAGCTAGTAAAAAGTTATGTCACTGTTTATATTTTTTTTCCCTATGTGTTAAAAACAGTTTTATGCTGCTTAGCTGCATCAATTGCAACTTTGTCTTTACCTTTCCATATTGTTTTCTGCATCATAGTTTCTAATTTACTGGTACCCATTTAAAGTTTGTTTGTTTTGTGGTTTGTTTGTTTGGGTTTTTCCCTCCCCCCTAAAAAAACATATTAGTTGTCTCTTTTCATTGTGGGATTGTAGCCTTTTGCCTGTTGAATAGATTTTTGAACACTTAATTTTCATTAGCACTTCTATTCTGGAAGATATCTGTAATTGGAAAGTAATCAAAGTGCTGTTTAGGGTATAGAAATACTGCTTTAAAGAAAAAGTAGGTAACTCTTCCACTCCCACTTTGCAAAACAAAATTTGTTAGTTTGTTACCTTACTATCCATTAGGGCTCAAATATATTTAAAAGGGGTGTGCCAGTTGCTCAGCTTCTAGGTAGTTGCAAATACTTAGCACTATTCATTTTGTACACAGATAAGCCAATGGTAGTGCAGGCAGCTAATTGTGAAAATCTGCACTGCAGGCTTTTTGTGCAAGTCTAAAGTAACGTCACCCATAATTACAGATGTAAGCCGCTTAGATAATTATGCACAGACCTGTTGGACACTTAACATACAAACACAATTTGTTTTGCTTTAGTTCGTAGTTTCTCTTACAGAGACTACCTTCAAAATAGGGAAGAATATGGTTTAGATGGTACAATTTGGGAAAAAAAAAAAAGCAAGTTAAAATATTGCAACTTTGTTAATTTTTTTATGCATATGGCAGATGTTTAGACTGAAACCTGATGGAAACCAAACACGTTTGCCCCCTTGTTTTTCAAAACTGTAAGCACCTCCAAACTGAAGTTCTGTCAGCATTCCTGATTTGAGCATTTCATTTTTCTGATCTTTCTGATGTTAGAACTTGGCATTATAAAAACATACATGACACTAGTCAGGAGTTTAGAAGTTTCTTTTGTGGTGAGCCCAGAAAGGGAGACTTCCTGTAGAAATACCAAAATGTCAGAGTCTGGTTTGGATTTTTCGAATAACTTTTTCTTCTCCACTTACACAAATATTTAAACACATGTTTTTATATTTACAGTAGATGCTCAAATCAATTACAGTGCAGAGTGTTAGCCATGGAACTTGAAAACATTTGTCTTCCTTATGTTTTCTCTGTCAAGTCCTTGCCAGGATAACTTTCCCCTTGTTGGAGCATGTCATGCTGTTAAAGCAGTAACGCTCATCAGCTTGACATATGAGGATTATGTTTTTGCTTTCAAGAAAGGAATCCTTTTTTCCAGCATGCTGGTGAAGGCAAAAGATATTACAGATAGTCTTCTGTGTCCGTTTCACCTTTTGCCATCTTCTACATAGTCAAAACCAGATTTTCTTTTTTTCTTGCAGGCTTTGGCAGTATCAGAATGTGATCTCTGCTACTGTATGTGATACAGTAGTGCTAGTTGCTGAGGAATAGCCTTGAGGATGTGGATTTACAGTAGCTTACTGGTCTGTCTCATGGCTATTTGTTGTATTTTCAGTGGCCAATTAAATCTAACTTTGGAAAAACTGCTGTGCTCTGTGCTTATGCTGTCTGAAGTTTTATATGGGATTCTGCAGAAGCACTGGTTGGATGCTCAGCACTCAACTTTGAAATACAAGACTTCTGTCATTTTTATACCATCAAAGGCATGAGGATCAGTACAAGTGGAATTACTGAAGTGCTGGAGTTAACAAGCATCCATTTGTTTAGGTTTCAGGCCATACACAAAAATGGAGATGAGAACTACCTTGTACACTCTTTATTTCTGTGAATGCTGTAAGTGTGGCAGTTAAGCAAACGTAGTTACTGAACAGGGTTAACTCTATGCAGCTTCTTGCTAAGTTTATTATCTCAAGGAAGAAATAAATTTTTTTAAAGTTAAGCAATATTTTGCAACAGCGTGGATTGAATTAGATTTTTGAATGCTGACAACACAAAGAGAACCAGCTTCATTTTTCACCCCTTGAAGATTTGTGTTGTACAAACCTACAAGACCAACAGTTACAGGATGCATTTTCTTAAGACGAGGGATAAATGCAGCTTTAGAAGCTTCTTTTTGTGTCTAAAAATTAAACCATCATGAGATACTGTATTCTTGATGTGAACTCCGGACTTTTATGACTGGACTGTCATTTGCTTGGAGAACGTCACAAAGTAGTAGTCGTCCAAGGAGAGAAAAGGGGGCTACACGCCCTGGCCTTCCAAAACTAAATAGATGAAGGCTCTTCAGCTTGGGAAAGAAAGAAAAAGAAAAAGGAAAAAAAAAAAGTGGAGGGTTGTTTTGAAGGTCAGTAAAATCATGAGTGTTCTGGAAATGCATAGTAAGGAAAGTCTGTTACTTTCCATAGCAGAAGAGATAGAAAGCACTCAATAGTAGAACAGCTGAAAGTAAATGGAAATACCCTTTAAAACATATACAAAATTGTGTTATTTGCTACCAGATGCCTAAAATGAATTCATCAGAGCTGAGATATACTGTAAAAAATTTGGTCCATCAATGATTCTAAAACACAGTGGTACAAATAGTCTCTGGTTCACAAGTTCCTATACAGATGACTACTAGAAGCTGGTGTTATTTGTTCGCCATGTTTTGTTTGTCTTTCCTAAACATCTGATAGTTTAGTAAAATACCAGATTTGATACCCTTTTAGTGTTTTCAGCACCCTGTGAAGATTATAGCTGATTTAAAGGGTGTTTTTTTGAGCAGCCTGCGGAATATTTTCTAGATTAGTTCAGTTCTGCTTATTAACAACATAAAACATTTTGAAAATGTTTTTGTTGAAGCATAGATTCAGAATGTCACAATATTGCCTGTACTATTTTCTCTCACTTTGCATAATATTACAGCAGTCACATTCTGTTTTATGTTCAGAATTTTGCATGCGTAGTAGATTGGTATGCAGAAAATGAGAAAGTTGATAATTTATTTTTATATTATGACTGCACAAGTGTTAGACATAGGGAGCTGTTTGGTGTGAGAAGTCAGGATATAACAAGTACAACTGTTGTGTGTAACAGATTGGGTTTGCAGGAAGGCTTTTGTGTTTTTTGTTTGGTTTTATTTTTTTGAAATGACTTGCTGACTTTGGAATTTCATGTAGTGTGATATCACAAAGGGTAAATAGCCAGCATTTTGGGGAAGGTAGGGAGGCAAAAAGGCTCAACGTATGTCAAGCCAGACACGCACATCTGGCCATATAAAATTGCTGAACATTAAAAAGGCCAGGCTCAGGTTAGCTGACTGTGAAAGCAGAGGTAGTACGAAGAAAAGAGGAAAAAAAAGTGCTTCTAAATGAAGATATGGGAAAAACTGTTATATTCCTAGTTTATTAAAAACATTGGGTTGCACTTGTAATTTGCATCTCAAATCTCAAATTGAAATGATCATCTTTTTTTCTTAGCAGTTGAATTAAAGTAGAGAAAGATTGCCCTGGAGATAAGTTGGAACAGTTTGGTAACTGGTTCTGTAGAAAATCCTGTGAGTTGCAGTTGTGCCCAGGCTTTACAGTGAAGTGTAGCCTGCCAGTCTTTATTCGAAGAAACTGAAAAATTCACAAGTCTTAGTCACATAATGAACTTCATGTTCCCCAGCTTCAGTTTCTTCAACATTCTGAGCTGAAATCAACGTCCTTTTGTGTTAAATTGCTAGCCTTATACAGCTTGTGATTTATCTTCTGAACTCAAGAGCCCCTTGAACTCTAATTAATCTGGCCTTGGCTGATCCTATGACTGAACTTTACTGTGAGCGAAAGTTGTTTCTTCCTCTTCTTTACTTCCGATATTTGTAATTCTTAAAATCTGGATGTGTATATAAACACACTGTTTCAGTTCACTTTGCTTTTCTTTGGAAGTCCAAAGGCTGGAAAATTGCAAACAGGTGAGCAAGAGAAGATGCTTTTATCCTTCTCAGTCCTGTGTTGTGTATGTGTTGACACTGGGCATACATGCAGGCATTAATTGTAGTGGGAATTTTTCTGTACTGGTAGCGCTGTAAGTCTGGCCCAAATACCATTCCTTCTGTAAGGGGTGCACACAGCCGTAAAAAGATGCAGGATATATTTACCCCTTATGGTTTGGCTGAGTCTGAGATGATCCCTGCTTTTGTTTGCAATTTGTTCTGTATCATAAGTTTGGTTTTGGTTGGTTGTTGGGTTGTTTTTTGTTTTTTAAATTCCTCTTTGGCTAGGCTCCTTCAGCATGTTTGGGGGTCGTTATTTAGGAGAAATTATTTAAACCTGGCATTGGTTCTGGGATGGCAGTCAGTCAGGCCTCTACCCTCCCCCCAGGCTGAGTGGCCTGATCTTTCTTAGTCATCTTTCTTTTGATGTGTTTGAAAAGCTTCTAGCTTTTAGTTTTAACAATTACTGTTTCTTGCTTTGGCTTGCCGCCTTATGGTTATGTTTTAACTTGTCTGCCTTCTCTGTTTTCCTTGAGAGAAGATGTGTTTTTAAAAAAAAGTCTTTTAATTTTAATTGCCACCTTTAATCAGTTGCCGAGTCATACTGGATTTTTTTTTTGTTCTTTCAGAATATTTTTTAAGTATCTTGTCGCTTCTCCTGATTCTCTGATATGGTGTGTTGTTTTGTACCGCAAATGAACACTTTACCCTTTCAGTTTCTTCTTTTAACTTATTTTTAACCAGCTTCCCCTTTTCTGTGTAGTTGCCCTATGCTTCAGGTGATCGCCCATAAGTTCCTGTATTTCTGTTGTGTGCTATACCTACTGTTGCCTTAAGATCTGGTGAAATTTGTTGTAATGTGCCTGGCTGGACAAGATCTGTGGTTATTACACATTCTTTATGTAAGCTGCTCTGGATTGTACTGCTAATAGTGTGTCCTTGCTGCCCTAGGAGTTCAGCTATTTCACTGACAGTTGACAGGGAAGTTTTATAAGGATGATATAGCGCGCACACAGTACAAAAGAAGGGAATAGGAAGTAATCTAAACTGGCAGGATAGACTCTCCTTCTTTCTTCCACCCTTCTTTCTTCGTCCAAGGAAAATTGATTTTGTATTGTATAATGCCAATGATTTTGTATTGTATAATACAACACTATATTGAATACCATATAATACAAGTATTGACAAGACCTGCAATACCGGATCTCTGAGTCAGGTGGAACTTGGAAACGGATTTAAATCCTCACAGCATTGGGGGAGTTCTTCATCTGGGTTTGACACAACATTCATTACTATGTTAACCATAAGTCTATGGGATGAAATATGATATTATAAGAACCTCTTGTCCATTCTGTTAAGGTGGTTTACTGATTTGCAAATACTACTAGGACACTATTGATAGGAGGAGTAGAGTGATGAAATGGGAACAGATCAAGAAGTGAAAAATTTGGAGGAACTGAATTTAATTGTTTAGGATCACCCATATGAGGCAGTCTAGCCTTCAACAGTCTGCAGGATTTTAAGATGCGTTTTCTATGTACCTGTGTCTTTTTGGTTTAGTTGGCTTTTTCCTTTTGTTCCTTCCTGTTTGTTGTTTCTTCTTCCAAGGGGGAGGCTGTTCATCTAAAATCGCTACCCTGTATGCCCTTGTTTTATTCATAAGTAGCTTATAATGTCTAATTTTTTTAAGATATTTGGTACTTTTGAGCTTGAATATGTTAGTGAGGTGTTATTCCTGAATGTTTTTGGCTTTCTCAGCCTCAGAGAGAAGAGAGAAACCCTGATCAATAACTTTAATGTTAAGTGCATGTCTTACTAATGGATTAGAATTCCTGAAGTTTGACAGTTAATTGTTGGATAAAAGAGAACTTGCTTTGTTATTTACACTGGCATTCAAAGGTCTTGTAACAAGATTCTAGGGAAGAGGCTACTTAACAGAAATTAAGTGGTTATTGCATGAGAGGTAGCTGCCATTACAGATCAAACTGTGTATAATAAAGCGTAGAATTGAATGCAGAGTTTTCATCAAAGCCAAAATGTCTGTGGCATGCCTCGGGGTTTTGTATCAATCTTGCTATTACTGTATATTACCTTCACAGATGGAAAAGGTGGTTAGTAGTAAGGTAGAAAGACCTGTAGATGAAAAGAATGAAGGTAAGTCAAGAAAAAAATTTTGTGAAGACTTCATCAAACTAGAAAAGGCTGCATAAAGCAGATAACGTTTGGTACTAATATAAGTAAAATCAAGTATAATGGAAAACATGGCAGATGAGTAACTCATATGGAGCAGTGCTTGCTTTCTACATTGCATCTTATGTTTGTACACTGAATTCTTAAAGGCCTGTTCCAAACTGAAGTGTCTTTCTCCACTTTGGCACAGCAAATGCAGTGCAACTACAATATAAGGATTTCCTTGAAGTATCTTTTGGTGCTGCTATTACTACAGAGCATCAAGTTAGAAGTAAAGCGAAAATGAATACTTAATTGTTTGGCATATAAAAACTTGGGAGTATTTTTTAGTCTACCTTTCTTGGAGTTTAACTCTACTTGCTTTTATACTTTGTTCTAGCCGTTCTTTATAGAGAAATGTTGTCTATTGTATAATTTTAATATTACCTGAAGGTAATTGTTGTTCTGCTCAGGTGATTATTGATTTATTAATATTTCAGTGTAATAATAATAATACAAATATTTAACATAAGTATTAATAAATATGTATTTTTTGTTCTAGATTAATAATTCTGAAACCCCTGTTATTCACTTGTGTGAAAATATTAAGGAATTTGAAAGTCTATGCACTGCTTAATTTTTCCCTTGTGTTTTTTTATATTTTCATGTACTTGTGAAGTCAGAATAGATGTTCTGCCATGGGTAGAGTACCATATTTCATTCTCTGTATGTGAACTTTCTTATAGCTCTTCAGAATAGAGAGCATAATTGTTGCAAGATTTCTTGCTATAAAAAAAAAAGTGATGATTCTGCTCAGTTTTCTTAAATTTTCTTGCTTACTGTGTTTCTGTGGTTTATTCAAGGGCGTTGGGAGTTTCAGTGACAGACTATACATTTGAAGACTGTCAGCTAGCTTTGGCTGAAGGACAACTTCGTCTACCTTCAGACACGTGTCTTTTAGAATTTGCAAAGCTTGTGAGAAGCCTTGGGTGAGCACATACAATATTTGTATGTAAGGTGCATCTTTATTATATATCTATGTTTATATAGTTTTCCCTCCATATAACAATATTGCATTTATGAATATATATGAAATGTTGTTATATTACGATCAGGGAAACGCTAATATAAAATTAAACCAATACTATTCTCCACTTGCAAGCAGCACCCCTAGATCCTAATGAGTTGAGTAGGTTGTAAAATTCATATTTTCAGTCTGGAAAGTGAGCAGTGTGTCTGAAGTGTTCATTCAGTTTTGTTTAAAACTAGAAGAGACCTCCTGAAGAGGGTCAGGAATACTGTGGAACTCCTAATATTTGATACAGTTAAGAGTCAATTGCCCTTTCCTGTGACATCTGTGAAAGGAGAACAGTGCTGCCATAGCAGTCTTGCGACTGGATTAAAGTTATAATAGTGAGGGCAGAGGGGTCACCCTTTCCCAGGAAGCACAAAGAAGTGGTTGATCTTTTGAGTAGGTTACTGCTAGGTGGACTTTCTAATGAAACTGTAGCCTAGTATATGCAGTGTGGCTCCTCTCTTCTCATAGCTTCAGTTCCCTCCGGCTTTACCTTTCAGAAAAGCTTCAGCAAACAGTGAAAAAATTTACATCAACCAAACAGTAGAACTTGTTGCAGCTCTTTTCCAATTTTTCACCTGTTTCTCCTCTCATCCTGTTGAACAGCTACAAACTAAATTTACAGACTCATCCAATTAACTGCTTTAATATACAAACAGCCTTTTTCATTTTTTGTCTCCTCACCTGAAAGTATAGAGCATAGTTTCATGTTTCCATTCTGTACTTTATTTCCTTTTACTAACTTTTCCTTCATCTTCCAGCTTGTGTACATAAATGAAAAAAAGAAGAGAAAGATATATTGGAGAATAAGGAATGTAGGACAGCATACATTATGCATTCAGATGACAAGCATATATTAATTCATTGTTGAGACCTCCGTCTGAAAAGACTTCCAGTAGGATAGGAGAGACTTTTAAGGGGAAACAGATTCTTGCTTTGTTCCAAAGGCTCTGAATTTACAGTACTAAAAAAAAAAAAAAAAAGGCAAACATAACAACCCAAAAAACCACCCACATCTCTTTTATTATGTACTTGATAATCCCAGGATTCAGTTTAATCCTCTTGTTAAATTGTCTGGCTTGTGTCTGCTCAATTTAAAGCTGTTCTTTCAAATTTTGCTTTTCTGGGTTTTTGTTTTGACCTCTAAAACAATTACATGCATTTGTGAGTGAGGTTCCCCACAACCCAAAAGTTCTCTGTCTGGTTTGAGCCATTGTACATTGGTGAAATATTATCCTGTCTTGATTTGGATATGTGCCAGTTAGAAGGCTATTACAATGGTATTTTTCTGGCACAGTTGGATGAAGATTGTAATATGACTTCATCTCTAATGCATGTTTGATGGCAATGCAGTCATTTTGCTGTTTATTCAAAGGTTTTGAGGCCAGGGAGGCATTAAGATCATCCAGTCACATCCCTAAATAACTGGAACAGTAAATTTTATCCAATGGATTTTGCATCCAGTCTTAATACTTGTTTTTGAGCAATAGCATACCTTCAAGGTAACATCCAGTTTTAAATGCAAGATTTTTGTAGTAAGGCAAATCCAGACTTGTTTGTGGTTTAGATTCTTTGAAATCAAGTTACACCTCAGTTTGTTACACTGGAGTGTTATTTCTGTTCACATTATGTATCTACAGGGTTCATTAATGTTGTCTGTAAAATTTCCTTAGTCTGTGCTCAGCTGGATGGGATCCAATCCAGAAGCCATGCAGCCACAGCAGTGAGTTCTCATGCTTATCTAATGAAGAGCTTGGGCTCTGTTAACACAGCTATACAGCTGCCAGGTCACAGCTGGCTGAAACTCAGCTGCCTGATACTGAACTCTGTGGTAAAATGATTGCTGTATCAATGATATCAATTGATCATAGTCTCATCTTCTCAAAGTCTGCATTCATTAGTCCTCAAGTAGTTATACTTCTGTTGAGCCTGATAATCTATGTCTGACCAATGAGCTGATTACTAAGCTATATGCAGTCTTTGTTGTAGCTTTCATACATTGTAAATCCTCTGCTTCATTTGATGATTTATTCCACAATTAATTACCCCACTATTTAAAGCAATTCTTTATTTGTACTTTGACTGGATCTATTACCACATTCTAGACATTGAAGCTTGTTTGGATTTTGTGCCTTATTAAAGACCTCTTCGGATATCTTCTCCTTTAGAAAGTGTTAATACAGTATAATTCTCATCTCTGTCTTTTTATGAGGTACTTTTTATGAGCTGCTTTAGGGTTGTTGCCTGCAAGGAGATCCTTAAGCTCTAATTTGAATTGATTTGTTCCTATTGTCTCAAACTTCTGTTCATTTTAATTCCTGCATTCACTTTGCCCATGAACTAGAAGGACCTTCTAGCTTCAGTTGTTGTTACCCTTTCTTATGGAACTGTGGCTTTTAGGCCATCAGTAGCTCCTTAGAAAATTCCCAGTTTTCAGTCAAATGCCTTTCTAATTTTTTTGAGTTGTGATTATTCTCAGTTTTAATTGTTTCATTTTTGTAAAATATCTCTCCTCTCTTCAAAAAAAAAAAAAAAAGGCAAATGTAGCATATATCGCAATCCAAAGTAGAAATTTTCTAGTGACTGTGTTCTGCTTGCTGTTAGATAAGGCTTATAAAGTCAGGTCTTGATGTAACCTGAAATTTTGCTCAAGAAATTCTAGTGGTCCAGGCCTTTTGCATCTTTGTGGGGGGGAAGGGGAGAGTACTGATATCCTCATCAAACTTCTAGCCAGGTTAAGGGTCATTGGTTTGCTTTTCCTGTGCTTGATTTTTTTTTTTTAACTTATCTCTTTTCTCTTGCTTTCTGTCTACCCTTCAATTTGTTAACATTCAGTACTCTGCTACTGCATTATTTACTTAATTGGTTCATGATTATTTTTTCCCAAATCCTTCACTTTTAAAACCCCAGGTATGATTTAGCAAGGGTGGATGTGTCTCACATCCTTCTGTTTTAGTCACTGTTTTCTACTTCCTGATCTTACTTATTCATTTGAAGTCTTTTTGACAAATATTCTTCAAAAATTAAGATTTTTCATCTATTTTTCTTATTTTTTTCGAGGCTAGGCAGCACTGATACTTGTACAAGATGGCACATTTTTCTTCCAGTGTGGCAGCTGGCTTTCATTTTGTGCGTCAAAAAGAAATAAGTACAGAAAGTACAGCAAGAGCGTAATGTGGTATCATAGTGAATGTGCATTTTATTATTGGTATATGTGTGGCACAAGACCCTTTGGTTTGACAGATTCTTGATCTGGTGTATGCATTTAGTACACAGACTCTGCGGTTCTTTGTACTTTTCGCTGAAGACAGTATGGCTTTGATACAATGTCCACTTCTTTTAAAAGGTATGGTTTGCACCAAATCATCTTTTTCAGGTCAAATTTCAGAGAAGTCCTCTGTTCTTGCCTTCTAGATTTCTTAGCTTTCTCAGTAAGATGACTCTTAGTCAGTAATTTTTATCTTTAACAATGGGCAGCAATTTATTTTGGAATTCTTTTTGGATCCTTAACTATCTCCTTTGCTTTCCTGAGCCTCAGTATTATTGGTGTCTTGTACCCGTGTGATGGGTACTAGTGATGTCTGCCCTGGAAGAATGTTCTATACTCTTAGCAAGCCTGCAAGGTTTACCTCCTTACACACTCCCTGACGCTGGTGAAGTTCAGTGTTAGTAAACCTAATTGTTGAATCAATTCTGCTGTCTCTTAAACACCATAGTATTTTGGTAAGAATGACCTGAATTGAACAGCAGTTCCATTTTGACCATTACTCCAATATTATCTCATCCAGTTGGCCACGAGGATCCTGCTAGGCAATGCTCCTCTAGGCTCGTAATATCTGCAAGGAGGAGATAATAACCTCATAGGCCTGGTGCCTGTGTATTCTTGCTCAATAGCCTTTACCATCCAGACTACAATGCAGACTTCTGCTTTCCATGTGTGCCTGAAATGGTGGTCCAGGCTGTAGGTAGAGCTTTGCATCCCCAAAGTAGTAACACCTCATAGCTAACTAATAGTGCCATGACTTCACAGTTTTCAAAGATCATCTATAACAAGAAAAAAAACTCTGGAGGATGTTGTGCATGTGCATTCATGATAAAAGCAATACTGTCCATTACAGGAGGTGATCACGGATTAGGCTTAACATAGCAAATACCAACCATGATAACCCCTGCCTTGTGGATCAAGGCAGGCTGTGCCAGAGTATTCGGAAGGTCAGTTTTGCAGCTGTTCAGTATCCTTTCTCCATTATGACAAGAAGTTGCACAGAAGAACATCAGCCGACATAAAAGTGAATGTATCGTGCTTTTCTGGCTTAGAGCATTTTTCTCTGAGCTTGCAGTTTACAGTAGCTAGCTACAAGATCCAGCTGTCCTTATGCAACTTCCAGCTCTGTGAGACACTAGAAAGTTTTTGGCAGGTTCCCAGCATGCAAGAAAGGAGTTTGTTTTCAAATAGCCAAGTGCAGCTAAAACTAGCTTTAAGGAGGTAAGATATCTGACTTGCTAAAAATAGTGGTATTTATGCTGAAAATATCCTACCTTCAGGGATCTGGTTTTCCTTGTGAAGTCTGCTGTGAAGGATTTAATGTTCAGAGCTGTTAATCTTGAAAAATGTCCTTTCCATCTTCATGGACTCAGGAGTGACTTTTTGTTCTCCTTAGTGTGCACTGGCCTAAAAAATGAACCAAAACACCCCAATAGCAAATAATGTTATGTATCGTAAAGCCTAGATCCTGCATGGAAGCCATTAGGCAAACAAGCATGATTTCATAAGCAAAGACATCCAGTGTTGGCTTTGTAGCTTCTGTAGCCTCCATTGGGATAAAAGTAGCAATTTTAAAGGAATTGAGATAATTCAAACCATTTGATATTAGTTCAGAACCTATTGTGGGATTTGGAACACTTGGCTTCAAAAGACTTCAGCACAGCAGGTCATGGTCATCCACATCAGTTACTTTCTGATTCTGAAAGGGCTAGGGGGAAGGGATCCCACCTTGGATTACCAGAAGTATAATGCAATCGTACTCAAGCTGAAGCAATAAGTTTGCCTCACTAATCCACACACTCTTTTTGAGATTGGCTCACATCTCTTTCTGTATTTACAAAACCCAAACCAGAAGATGTCTGTAAGATTCGTGGTAAGCCAGGCTACTTTCCATGCAGGGTTTTACCTTCAAACTTTTTAGCTTTTCATACTTAATTGACTGGTGAAGAGGAGATCTCACAAGTCTTGAATACTACTCACCAAATGAGTACTCCCTCAGTTCTAGAAGGTGAATTTTGAGTTAATTTATTGCAAATCAAATCTCTCTGATTTAGAGACAGATGTTAGACTGTGTATTCTGTGTCACTGGTGGATTATCTCAAGGGAGGATTCGGATGCCAGCTGCCCTTATCCTACAGTTAAAATCCATTTTGACTACTACTATGGGGATGTATTATCTGTGGGCACTTCTTATATGTAATCTTGCATGTGAGAAGCTGAGTTCTGTATGCATCTCAAATCCTCCATGGATTCCTTTGTCATTGTTCCTACTACTTTTCTACTTGATCATGGAAAATGAATGTTTGCAGAGGAGTGTTTGCTGTTCTTCTAATACTGTCTAGGACCAAAACTTAGGGTAGGTGCTTTAATGCCAGGATGGAGAGCATATGAATGCTCTGTAGGGGCCATGGGTCTCTGGAAGATTTCTTGCATGCTCAGGTCTTATAATTCAGAAATACAGGGCTTGGCATTGTTTAGTTGGTACATTTTTGTAAGTCAGTTTAGCTAATGGCAGACAGCATAGTAGTTGTGTTTTTACTTAAAAGCAGTGATTTTTAGGAAGGGTCATTTCAGCAAGCGATCAATGTCTGGAGCTGACGTATCAGGTAATCTTCCTATCGGAAATGCTCTTACCTTTTTTCAGAAGCTCCTGAGAATGCTGATATTAAGGATTTTATTCAGTCTTGTCACTGAGCGGAAGCTGCTGAGGAGTCCCAGCTGCAGTCTGGGAACAATTCTGGCGTGAGCTTGCGAGTTCTGTAAATAACTGCTTTTCCTTGTCTGCAGCAGCAAACAGCAAAACAGACAACTGCAGAAGACTACTGTAGAAGAGTTTATTGGCTTCTTTTCTCTTCAGACTAGAAAGTTTGGATGCCCACGTTACCCTAAATTAGTTCACAGGAAACCTGCTGATCAAGATCTGGTTGATGTTGTATTAGGGAGAGAATTTACTTTTTCCCACGTATCTGCAGCACCACTTATTATATTCATAGTAAGATATTTTTTTTTGCAAAGCGAAAACAGGAGGCTCGACTTCGCAAACAATAAACAACCACCATGCAACAGATATCTGCATAAATACAAAGCTGTTCATTCATCAGTCAAAATCTGGTTTTGCAATTGGAAGGACTGAGGGAATTTCCATAGCTGTATTAACTGCTATAACTTTGGGTCACCTTGTAATGGTGTCCAACTCCAGACTGACCGTGGAAAACGAGGACTGACAAACAGGATTAACAGTATAATCGCTATTATGTAATCCCTGATTTCTTGTAGGCAAGATGCACCAGGTCTTTCCTGTTCAGTGACATTAGCAAATTTGGAAACGTAATTGGTTTATGCTACTGTCCTACAATACAGCCATATTCAGGTGACCTAAATCCCACCTGGTGCTCCATGCCTGATATCCATTAGCTAGTACTAGACTGTGTTTCTTGTTCATGTTGAACTGCTTACACATACGGTTTATAATCAAGATAGAGTAAAGGACGCAAGCTTATGACCAGGGTTCCTACGCCCTTGCAGTAATTTCTAATACAGTTCAAAAACCAATGGGAGCCTTAATTACAGGAATACATTATTTTATAATAAAGTTGCTTAGTAATTCTGATTGCAGATCTTGTAATGTTTTACACCATTATCATCTATTGCTTCATTTGGTATATTGAAATTTGTATTGTTAAAACTGGGTTTATTTTTAATATGTGCAAAAATAATATGCTTTCTAGGCTGAAGCCAGAAACACTTGAAGATGATCTTGATAAATATGCTGTAAGTGCCATGAAAATGAAAAAAGAAAAGGTTGATCTTAAAGAATTTTCAGCATACTTGGAATTTCCAGTTTCTCACACATTAGAAAGTATGTTTGCACTTTTTGATGAGGTAAGAAACATCATGTTTAAAAGTTTTTTACTACTTTTGGCAAACTCTGCTTTAGCCTAATTCTGTTCCAGTTGAATTCACTGAGGTCTGATTTGGGCCAGTGCTAAGTGCTTTTGAGCACTTCCACAGTATTTGCCTATTGCGTTTCCCTTTCAGCAAAGTAAGAGCACCTATCATCAATTAAATAAAGCATTCATTCAGGTAGAAGTTAAAAGGAGTATCAGTTGGACAAAACTTACTTTCTTCCTAGATGCAAAATATGAAGAGGAAGAAAGATGGATTCAGGCTAAACCTCTGCTGCTGCTTGTTGCAACTGAATGCAATGCCTATTAGCTGATATTTCACTTTGTAAACAAATCACTTGTTCTTTTAGGATGCCTGAAACCTGAAGGACCTAGGAACTTGGCAAATGAGCCAGTGTTTCATTCCTCTGGCAATCAGTCAGAACGGGGAAATGACTATTGTCTTTGTCTGGATGAGGTGCTGTTTGGACCAGGAGGTGGATATGTCCACAGTGTTCTCTCTTAGACCAAAGAGCAGATGTCATGGATTCAGGGCTTAAATTAGGCTACCTTGCCCTCTGGTTCTCCAATTTTAATTTCAACCCGGTAATTCAAATGGTTTAACGTAAAAATCTTAAATATGGAAATGAAGGGTGACAGTAGCAGCACTGTCTTCCAAGAACCTTTGAATTATGACTTATGACTGAGACTCTGAAAAGGGCCTGCAGAGCTTTGATGACCCAAGTTCTTGCCCTGATGTAATTCATTTCAGTGAGACTTTTTTTTGCAGTGGCATATGTAATGATCTTTCTGAATATTCTGCATCTTTAGCAACTGTTAGTTATTTATGAAAGTCCTCAGACAAATTGCAGTATTTTGAGGTGAGGTTTTCTTTCACAGAATGAAGATGGCATAATTGACATTCGGGAATTTGTCATTGCTCTGTCAGTTGTCTGTAAGCCATCCAAAACTCTGGAAACAATTCAGTTGGCATTTCAGGTAAGCAGCATTTTCATCCTCTACGTAGTTTACTTATTTTTAGAAATTATTAATCCTGCCACTAGACTTAACAGAAGCTTGTTTCACATGCCCTTTTAATACTTAATAACATTAATGGAAAGTTAGATTAAGAGGTCATGTTCAGAGGGAACGCACTGCAAGTTTAAGTTGTATAAAATTATGGAAGTTTGCCGTTTGAAATTTGTTCTCTGTGGAACTCTAGTAGACATTGAGTCTCAAACCTGAAGTCCTTTTGTATTGATTCCTCTAAACTAAAGGCTAATGAGTTGTGCTTACTACTTTTATATGTTTCAATCAAATCTTATTTTTCAGGTTAATATTTAAAAACTTCTCCTACATGTTAATAGAGATGAATTTTTTTTTTTACCCCCATTTATCTTCTTGAAAAGATTTTCTTCCCTCTTAGTCTTACTGTGTTTCTGTGTTGGTCCTGCAGTTTCTGCCCAGACTTTATGCTTCCCAGAAGTGCTCCTGATCTTGTTCTAGCCTCAGTGGTTTGTTGTAGCATCGGCATAGATGGTTAATGCAGGCTTTTGGGGAAAGTGACAGCAGCAATACTTTAATATTAGTTTGCCATTCCAGTGGGTTTGTCTGACACCTTGATTTATTACTTTTTAATTAATCTCTCAGTAGTTGTTTTCAGGTTCTTCAGTGTTGTTCATATTTAGTGTTCACATCTCTCATTCTTACTCTTTGGTCAGTATCAAACCAATTTGACAAAGGAGGAAGGAACAAAAATATTTAGTTCCTACAAATATTGGGGGAAATCTGCCTCTAATAGCTGCTGTTGCTGCTATTTCTGAGGGGAAGGCAGACAGGTCTCTGCCCTGACTTACTCCATCTATATAATGGCACAGAGAAATGGTCAGGTGCTGTTTGGTCAGCTCTGTGTCTTCATACTAAAAAGAACAAGCTTAAAGTAAACTTGAAGGTGGCTTTTAGGTAGTATTTCAGTGAAATTTAGCTGTCGTGATGCATAATGTGCAATATACTTCTACCATTTTAGAGGAAGAAAAGCTCAGATTGGGTGGTTATCTTCTTTTTGGAAGCACCTAAATTTAAGTTAATATAACTGTTTCTTAGAAAAATTCTGTCCTTCACTATCTGCTCTGTTCTTCAAGTCATAATACATAATTTTGAGTTCCTTGGTTAACTGCAAAATATAAAGTTAACTGGAGAACTGCAAAGAAGTTCTATGCATGTATTAAGAAGGGGAAGCACTCAGCAAGGGGAAGCAGGTATGGCTCATTTTATCCTGCTAGTGATGATTGGAAAGGTTAAAAAAGGTCTCGAGCGGAGGAAGTTACGCTCACAGTATTCTAGAAAAAAAGAAAGAGAACCTTTTTTTTTTTTTTTTTAATCCTTTCTTCTCCCCTGTCCTGGGTTTGTGTACAGTAAGATACTCACACAGCTTATTGGGAGCCATTGAAGGATCTAGACAGTTCATGAATGTGTGACTTTGAACAGGTGCTGTCCTCTGCCATGTACTACTTTTTGCAAAGCACTTTGTCATTTGTTTTCACGGATAAAGTGCAATATTTTATGTAGCTGAGCAAGTTTTCAAAGTGGAATTGTTTAGTATATAGCTGAAGAACTTGAAAAATAGGAGTTACTGAGCCACCAGAGTTCTAAAGTGGTAGAAAATTAAAAGAGAAGGGGGGATTATGGCAATCAAGCTTAAGAGCAGCACTCCAGTTTAAGTGCTGCATCCTCCCTTCCTAATTGCTAAGGAAACCAAAGGATGTTGTAAATCTTGCTGATATGATGCTTGTGAACCTTACCATCAAGTATCACCTTCTGACTACTTGATCTGTGAAAATATAGCAGGTTTTATTAAACAAGTGTCTTGTCCTTGCCCCTACTCCTTGTGAAATGATGTGCAGGTTAGGTGCTAGGGAGGAAAAGGCAAGATTCCTGATTTGAGCATGAATGTTGTCTTCCAGAGAACTTCAATTTTTTTATTCCACTGACTTTTTTTTATTCCATTGAGGTGTGCTGTCTGCTTGTGTGAAAGATACATCCTTATGCCTGTTTTGTTCAAGCTCATCAGTTCCCACCTTCTCAATGATGTAGAGAAACTAAAAGGAAGCCTCCAAAATAGCATTTTTTACATGGTTCAATATTTGCAGTGTTATCATGCTTGAAAATGAGAAAAATGTTTTGAAAACTCTTCTGTCTCAATTTCCATTGCACAGGCAAACTTGACTTATTTTAGAAAGTTTAATGAAGCTGTATTTGTTACAGATGTTTTGAAATACTCAGGTCCTTTTTCAGGGGAAAACACTGTACGTATACAAACATAGAATGAGACTATGAACAATTAATACAATGCCATTTAGATGTAGGCATCTTATGCAAACTGGCTGTCGAATCAGTTGGATTTTGGTCAAAGGAATCTTGAGTTTTACATCTGACCAAGTCGAAACAGTATCTGCTTTAGGCTGACTTAAATATATCTCCTGATTCCACAGACTCTCTTGAAGTTTGGACACGTAGCTCAATGGACTAAAAGTTATCCTGAGTTACATATCTGCAAAACATGTTAGTGTTAAACAGTCTTGTCTCTGAATATCACTGAAATTCCAGTGGTTAGTCACATAAACATATGGTGTTTTTGTGAATATAGCAAGCTTTACTTTCGAAGCCTACACAGGTGAACTAATAATCAATGCTGTCTTTTACCCAAACTAATTAGAAATCCTTAGATCACATCAATCTGAGAGTGACTAGAATTTCCAATACCAAATTTTAATTTTGCATAACAACTTAGTGTGGTGCTGTTTATAGGAGTTAGCATTCAGCTTTGCAATGATTTATCTTGCTGTCTTGATTCGTAGCTGTACCAGTCAGAAAATGGAACTATAACAGAAGAGGATTTAGCTCATATTCTGAAGACTGCCATGGGTGTGTCACAGATTAATGTTACGCATCTTTTTAGAGCTGTAGATGAAGAAGAAAAAGGAGAGATTACATATGGTAAGTACTTTAAGTGGTTCTGAACTGTCACAAAATGTCAAAGTTGTCTGAACTCATGCAGATATACAAACCAGTTATATTTTTATTAAACTTTGCCTTTTTTAGTTGGCTTGTTGACTTTAATAATAAAAGCACTGCAGACAAAGTAAATTTACATAAAAAAAAAATGGAGTTTCACCTTTAATATCAAATGTCATGTTTACATGTTTTCAGAGGTTTTCCCTTCCATGTTAAGTCAGGCAATACCTGGATTAGCTCTCTCAGCATATTCTGTTCTGTGACTTCCATGTATTTTTGTGAATATGTATTTTTAAGAAAGCTATCTTAGCTCTGTCCTTTTGTTTTGTCTCTTGTATCTGTTCCCCACTATTTCTGTCCTCCCAGAATGTAGGGGGGTATAAGACTTTCTACTCCTATAATAATTTCTCAGCCTGTTTGAAAATAAGTCACGAGTGTGTGGGGGGGTGGAAATGAGGGGGTATTAACTAGGCTGCTCAATATGTAGTCTGTAATGCAGGTGATATGGAGGCGAGAAAGTTGCATTTGAAAAATTGTGAGATCCGGGTGAATAGATTATGCTGGGAATCAAAGTACTTTGTGTGTTACTTCAGGTTCTTCATCTTTTATGCAGTAAGGTTCTAAATTTAGTTGTATCATTTAAGTATGATCAGAGTTGTTGATAGCCAATATATTGCGTATTTCCAGTAGAAGTGCTTATGATATGCCCTGTTTTAGTGGTTTTCCTTCAGGATAATTAGTATGTATTTGATTTGTAAAAATCTTACAAATTAAGACATCAGTGTTAGTAACTCACCATTTCTACACTAGTAATTCCTATGTTTCAGTTGTACAATATGCACGTAAAGCTTCAACTACATAACTATTTTAGAGTTATTGGAATGAGAATCATTGCCACTGCCCTCCCATTTTTCCCTGACTGCTATGTCTTGCCTCCTTGATTCCTGCTGTACTGCCCCTTTCCTTTCTGTACCTCTCACCTGTCATGTCCCCAGTATTTCCATGTCCATTTGACATTATTGACTTTTTCCTGCCTATCTCTGTTGCTCCTTGTTGTCTCCTAACTCATTTGGGTGGTGACTCAACATTTCTGACGACACCCCCACCACCACCCAGCTTAAAAAATACCAGCACAGAATCTAAGCTGGTAAGCTTAGCAGAACTCTAATTTTGGCACACTTCATTGTTTGAGAATAGCTAAATTTGAAATGGTGTACAAGTGAACTCAGACCAGTTCATGTGAGTTACCAAAGAATTCATATTTTAATATCCATCTTTAATAGTACTTAGTTGTGTTTAAATCTGCACTTCACCCCTGAGTGGTCACAGGATGTTCCCATCACAAGAAAATCTGGACCACTGAGCCACAGCAGTGGCCACTGAAGTGCTTAGCTCTCACTTTCACTATTTTATTTCCTGCAGTCAAGAGTAGTCTTTTGTGAGGCTACACAAAGTAGGATGGTATTTACATCACTTCTTTGAAACTTTGCTTGGATCTTTTCCTGAGAGAAGTGCTCATTTTAGAATATAAACTTTGGACTGAAATTTTAACATATCTGAACACTTAATAGTAAGAATAAATGTCCAGTTTATTGTGGTAGAGAATTAGAAGATGAAAATAAACTTTTGGTATTGCATTTCTATCTTGAGAGTTCTTGCCATAAATATTCAATCTCTTGCCTTTCCTGAGAATATGTGCAACTTTCCACATACTCAATTTGTTGCACTTAAATACTGAGAAAGGAGAGGTGGAAAATTTGCAAACTACACCTTTTCTGAAGGCATCGTCCCGGCAAGTTCTGAGAAATCAAAACTTTAAGATTTCCCCCCCCCCCCCCCAACTTTATCATTGACATGATCAATCAGCCAGTTGTACATACAGGTTTTCCAACATAGGTGATAGTGTTGGTTTTCATGGCCTGAACTTCATCAGCTTTTGTTGAAGTTACAGGGTCCAAAATACTTGAGATCCCTATAAACTGCAGATATAGGATACCCACTTTTTTGTTTGCAGAAGGATGAAGTTGTTTATTGCATTCTCCTCACCTGTCCCTTTGCAATAGTTCAGAGGCCGGGCTGACCTACAACTTCAGTGCCCCTGTGAGAGAAACAACAATCCCTTGCCCTTTGCAATGCTGAGAAAAACACGCCGTCTCAGAGAAGGATGGCAGAAAGGGAAAGCTATGGTAGTTCCCTTCTTCCACACCAGCCCAGTTGTACCAGGAGGAACTGGGCTCCACTCCTCTGAAAGGCTACTTCAGGTGTTACCCGCACTGCACGCCAGGGAACTCTCACAGCATTGATTGTGAGCTCTTCTGGGATAAGACAGTGGATTTGAGTGGGCTGTGTGTGGTACACTGCAGGTGACTGAGTTAGTGATGATAATGTTCGCATCCGGCTTCTTCCAGTGCCACTTTACGTTATAAGAATAGCTCCTTATGACCTGGATCCTCTACAGTATCTTGCGTTCAAATCACGTCTGAATAAACAGCCATGTGGGCAAATTGTGACAAGGCTTTAATGCCGGATTTTTAACACAAAATATAACTTCTTGATGTTAAGGATTCCCTGCTCCCCCAGGAACTAATCTTGCTCTTTTTATTGTCTTACTAGCAGCCAACATTAAAATCAGTTGTTTTACAAATTATTTATCTTCTCGCAATATTATGCTCTAAAATATTAGGAGTTTTGAAATGCTGAAATCTGGAAAGCGGAAGGCAGCAATGACAGCTGCTGTTAGGTTGATGAGAATTATAAGTGCAAAGCATTAAAGGGCATGTTTGCAAAAGACTTCCCAGATTTTTAAGAAATGACTACTCTTGCTGTTCATTGTTCCTCAGCTGGAGGGCTTCTGCCCTTCCCCCAGTGAACAGTGAGATGCTAAGTCAGGGCATGTGGTGCTCCTCATGCATTTTAATGCAAATCTGAGCCTGTTTACCCTTTCACCATACAAGCTAAGCTCTGGTCTGAAGTGTTTTAAGAGGGCTTAGATAACTCTTTGCAGCATCTCGGCTCTGGGGATGTGGTAAACTTCTGCTGAGAAGCTAAAACAAGCTGTGGGGATAGCATTATGTTAACTGCTGCTATTTTCCTCCCAAGTGATCATGTGATTATATATGTGTAAGTATTCAAATTTAGTGTCCTTCTGTTTCAAAGAGCTGATTCTGTGTAACAACAAATTTTTTTTTAGATGACTTCTACAGATTTGCTGAATTGCACCCACACTTTGCAGAAGACTATCTCTATGCTGATCAGATGGGAGCCGAGAGTGGCTTGGAGACTTCATCTCTTTCTGCTCCTAATGGTATCTGTACTGACTTCAGCCCTGAAAACGCTGAAGATAAAAACAAGCCCCTGCAGAAGAAACTGAATTAACACTACCACTGTTACCTTCCTCTCCTGGTGAGAGGATTGTCTTTTCTTGGAATTTTCATAAGTCACTCCAACTATACAGCAAATACCGGGTTTTGTGTGTGAAAGTTCTTTTACCTTAATACTGTTCTTTGAATCATATGTGCTATATTTAACAACATGTTCCAGATTACTTTGGGGAAGGTGTTTTTATTTTTTTCAAAAAGGTCTTTGAAAGGCAAAAATGTGAATGTGCTTCATTATTATGTTCATATTTAAAAGGAAGCGGCACACTTATTTATATTCCATTGGCTAGATTTCCATGTACAAAGTGTCGCACAAACTGTGCATGTATAAAGAAACTGTAGCTACTATGGTGTTAAGTGCACTTTGGTGATTAGTGTTTTCCCTAGTTATGGGGATGTTTATTTGGGGCCAAACTTTGCTGTCCATATTTGCATAGTCAGTCTTGGTGATTTCAGTGGGATTATTCTCTTGAGCAAGGCAAGCACATTTTGGCCCTTTGTTCTGGTTTCAGTGAACAGTTTGGAAACAATAATGCAAAAACTTGCTAAGGATTACTTTTTATTGTTGAATGACAGAATTGTTTCTTTTTCAGTCTATTCCATGGTAGAATGAAAAGGAAAGGCTCCTTATCCCTCACCCCAACACTTTTCTACTGTAATCTTCTGGATGCAATTAAACGTGAATTTTTTCCAAACTGACATGCCACATACTGTTTGCAAATACGTGACAAAACTGTTTGTGCTTTTCTCTTATAATCAGTTTAAATCATGTCCACCCAACATTTAAATGGGAGACGTTTACACAATTGTATTTAATCTAGATTCATCAGGAATCACAGGTTTCTTTTGTAGCAAGCCTGTATATAGTTAACTTAGCACGGAACACACTATGGAAACTTTGTTGTATTAGCACGAGTTTGGAAAGGTTGCAGTTACTTCAGAGGCCAATCCAGCAACAAGTTGCAGAATATCCTGAAGAAACACTAGTTAAATCTCTATAGCAACATTACATATACTGCATATAACGTATATGAAGCTTAAGATAGTTTAGAACTGTTTAAAAAAAAAACCAAACAAAACACACAACCTAAAACACTTGTATTAGTAACATTTCTTATCTTTCCTTTTGTAAAGCCAGATGCCTTAATTACCAATGGAGGTCTCGGAGAAAAATGTAAATTGTTATAAAACCACAGAGCTTCACTGATTAGGAAACGTGACAAAAGCCTAAAGGAGTAGGAAGGAGGACTCTGTCACAAAATAACTCTAATGGCAACTCTACTTCCAAACAAACAAACAAAACCTTTCCGATGATTTCTGTGACTAATTTTGTAGGGCTGCACTAAAATATGATGGTTTTTTGATTGGAAAGCTTCTGTTGAGATTTGAATCTTCCATGTTAGAGTAATTTAAAATTAGATTTGAAAGGGAGGAATTTTAGCAGAAGGAAGTCTGTTGATACCAAATGTTTTTATTATTTTTTTTTAATAGCAGGAGGTATTTTAAAGCTCATTAGGTTGTTGGAATATGTCCTTAGAAATCCCTTACTGCATGTGGGAAGTCTCCAAACTGAAACTAGCTTTAATAGGAAGAGTATGGGGAATAAAATGTAAGAAATGATGCCTTCTGTGGGGTGTGTGAAGGTAGGTCCTCATTTGGAGTAATAATTACATTTTTGATTTATCTAGGTAACACATGGCAAGCTGACAGGGCTGCAGCAGACTGGCAGACAAGATTTGAATTAAAACTGATCATGAAAAATAGGAGAAATGCTTTGGAAAAATAAAGCATGTGAGGAACTACATTTAGGTCAGAATAGTCAGCTGCACAAACAGGAGGGAGTGGGTATTGCTGCATAAAACATCTTGGGGCAGGGATGGTATAGAGTATGACAAACTGAGTACCGTTAACTCATTGCTGCAGAAAAGATACTCGTCATAGTGGGATGCATCAACAGTGTAGCCTGTGAGAAGTGTGGTGGTATTTCTGTGTTAGCAAGGTGTGATAAGGCCTTACCTGAAGTACCCGTTCATGTTGGGGCACCTGAGAAAGATGGGGAGTAGCTGGATAGAGTCTGGAGGACAGAAAGTACTCAAAAAAACAGATCAGAAGTGTTCTGTAATCCAATGAGGAGACTGAAGGAAGATGTGAAAACAATCTTCAAATATTGAAAAAGTTGTTATAGAGAAGATAGGAACAGTCTTTTCTCCACGTTGATGGTAGACACAGGCTATTCATTTAAAAGGCAAGTTAAGCATTAGGAGAAATTCCGTACAATACACCTAGTTAGCTAAGGAGAATGGGTCATTCCAGGTGGGGTGAGGAGCCTTCTTTCACTGGAGGTTTTTAAACTAAGAGACAATTGATTTTGTTGATCGTGCCCCAGGGTCGTAGGGATACCTCCTGAGGCCTACTTTCTGTGATTACACAGTACGTATTTTAGTCGATATGTAAGGGAAGGCACATGAACTGTAGTCTGGGCATATCACATCTCCTCTGCAAGACTTTTTATGGCGTGTGGCTCAAGCTGGCTGTGTAAGATAGTTATCTTTTGCTTTGTATGTGAGCTTGGGAATTTGAGAATTTCAGAGTGCAGGGGAGGAGATAAGAGTTCCCTGAGACATGTGTCTGAAAAGAAGAAAAAGGTAAGCTTAGTATCCCATGGACAGCTTTCGGGTGAGGGAAGCTCCAGAGGAAGAGATACTCTGTACGCATCCCTGAAAGAACAAAGCAAGCTGATTGAAGTTGGTGAACTATGAGTGTGCCTAACTTGCAGGTATGGTGTATGTAACGTGGAGATCTGCCTTCTGAAAACGAAAGGGTTCATTTGGTTTCATATTTGTTTTGGCGAGGGAGTTGTTTTCTAATTGTGGCAAGTGTAATAACTGCATTTGTGTGCAACTAAGCTGTGCAGAGTGTTTGGGTTGAAGGGTGCTGCAGCCTGTGATAGACAGGCCCTGAAACAAATGCCACGTTGCGTGGTGAAGAGGCACTGAAAGACGTGTGCGTCAGTTCGGTCCAGAGCTGCTGCCGAAGAAGGCCAGTGACCAGCATTGTTTGCTTGGTGAGCAAGTACTCTTGGTGGAAGCAACCCTTTAAAAAAAAAAAAAAAACAAAAAACAAAAAACCCCAAAACAAACAAACAAAAAAAACACCACAAAACCAAAACCACTTAGATTTTGTAATGAATTGCAGTGCTCCCTCTTTTGTGAGATTGTTGAACGAGATGGAGACATAACAGGATGAATCATAAGGTGAAGTCCTGATCAGCCTGCATGGAAATATTGTTAGATCATGCATACTGTCACAAAAGCTGAGATTAATGAATGTAATTCAGGTGATTTTTAGCATCTGTAGGATATAAGGCTATAATGCTAGACTGCCTCGTAGTAACAGAACAGCCGTGTTACTGTAGGGTGGTAAACTCGGGACTTTATTGAGGGCCGAGACCTGTAACACACCGCGTTACTGCAGCAGCGTTCATTACAACTCGTCTATCAAACTCCGACTGCTGAACTGTTTCAGTAGTCCCACCTAAGCAGCCTTTTTAAAAGGCACCCAACTGTGGGACAGCTGGGTTGTGACAGTCAAGTTTCAGTGGCTTGCTGCAATGTCAGGGTAGAATTGAAAGCTTCCCTTCCCCTTCACCAAACACTGACATGTAAATGCCTTCAATTAAAATATTACAGATTTTACAAACGCGTTGTTTTATTTTAACTGGTGATATCAACAGCCCCTAAATTTACAGGGAGACATATGAAGAAATTACTTCAGTTCTTTGCAATTATTTAACTCAATAAATGATCCTTACACAAACAATGTAAGGGTGTGAAGGCATTTGACGTTTCTGATGAGCATTTTACAGCTTTTATGTAATACTGCCATCCCTTGCCAGTAGAGCTCTTGCATCAGACTGTATTTTTATATATTGTATGAGAGGCCCAGCCAAAGCTTTGCTATTCTGATATGGTTGAACAAGTATACTCTGTATTTTGAATCTATTTACAGTAACACAGAAAATCACGAAATCCAACATATCTAAAAAGTGTCTTTTTCTTTTTTTTTTTTTGTTTGCTTCATTTATATTTCTTCGAACATTATAAAACCCCACTAAACCCAAGCAAATGTTTAGGAGGTGCGAAGCATGTTTAAAACACTGTCTCTACCACGGTAAGGCAAGTGCTAGTACATATTTCACAGGAGTCCGCTGCTGTAAGCAGATACACTTAAAAGGCATTATAGGCAATTTGTAAGCCTTATGGAGAGATTAAGTTGTACGCTTAATTGTATACCAATGAATTACACTATATGTTTCAATGCATTTATTGCAGCTAGAATAACCTTACTATGATAAAAAGCAGCCAGGCTTGTGTGTGCGTTTGCTAATCCCACTTTGAAAGTATAAATCCTTAGGTCACAAAGGTTGAAAAGGAGACACGTGTGCAGTGAGGAAGTGTTGCAACCTCTTCAGTGGCAAAGCTGCTGGAAGTAAATAGGCAAGTTTTGTACATAGCTGTTTGTTAATGTTTTCATGCAAACTGAGTAGGTTTGTTAGCTAGTTTAAGCATTAGGCTGGTTGGAATATGTTTTTATTCATAATATGTAGTAAACGTTTTTCTGGAAGAGGGATTGTTGCACTTTAACATTTGCATAGCTTGATAAATTTTTCTAAAGCAGTTCTATTTTTATTCATTTATGAGTTCCCTTACAAGGCCATCTTTGGTATTGCCATTAAGTTATTTTTCCTATGTTATACTATCATGTGGTAAGTACAGCTTTTCATGTTAACTGTTCTAGTCACATTCTGCTCCTTCAGAAATGGTATTCCCATTTAAAAAAAAAAAAAAAAAGACTCAAGTTCTGCAACTTGTATTGTTTGAGTGCCACATGCTGTAGATCCGACGATCTCAGAAAAGCTATATAAGCACAGCTTTGCATATATTATGGAACTGAACTAGGATGCAAAATAAAACAAAACAATCTGATAAAGCCTCTCGCCAAGTCAGATCAATATTCCTTTAGGTCAGTGTGGGATACAAGACTTCCTAAAATGTTGCGTTTTGCTTAATGTGAAGCCTCTGCTTTTTTTCTAGCAGCACTTTCATGAGTGTCCTAGCGTTAAGAAACTAGAAATATGTTGACCAAGAGTTTTACATTAGCAAAATTTAAGTTCAGCTCCTACACTCGTATTGGAGCACAGACGTTCCCTGTGAACCAACTACTTCAGATGGTTTGTTACTTTTTAGGTATCTGAACTTCAGCTAATTTGGAAAACTTCAATTACCTAACTAATATGGCTAGATCCTTTACAAAAAAGGAGGAAGAGTAGGCCCAACAGTTCAAAATGGAAAGTAAGAATTTGTAATCAGTGCCATTGATAATTAAATTAATAATTAAACAGTCCAGCAAAATCACAAGATCTGTTTCACAAATAAGCAGGAAGACTGAGATTGTCGTTCAGGTAATTTTGCAGTCCCAGCTGGGTAGAAGTTAAGCCAGCTGTTCTTTGGTCAGAGGAGGATTTCTTGAAGGTACTGCAGCATTGTGTATCCAAGTAATGACTCAGTCACCGGCAGCACAGCCAGTGAGGTTTCGTCTGCTCTCTTAGCCTTTTTCCTATGAAGACTGGAAAAAAGTATTCAAACCGTGACAGGAACCTTGTCAGACCTCCTTATGGGTGAAATCTTCCAGCACCACCTTGGAGGAACAAACACAGTTGTTCTGTGCTATAGCCAAGGCAGTGAACTGGGTATACACGTTAGTCACCAACACATTGTCATCAAAATGGGCATAAATTATGTAATCCTGAGGTAAAACTACTGAGAGAACGCAGCAGCAAAGAGATCATCCATTAGATGTGCCTGGACTTCCATCTGTGAATATTGCCTGCATCTCTGTGATCAGGTTTCTTTCCCTAGGAAACCTTTCAGGTTTATTTCAAGATATTATTTTGTCTTTTACGAGTGGTGGAATGATTTGTTTTGTAGAAAACAGCTGCTTTTCCTCCAGATGGTACGATGTGCTTTATCATGTGTAACGGGATTAAACTCAAGTGGGTGATACCAAGAGAGCAGAGGATTTAAGAGGCTTATAAAATAAGGGGTTATGTTTCTGTCAAATACGCCGAGACCTTTTTGCAGCAATTGACGCTGCCTAGATTGTCTTGCAGGCTTGCTTAGGCAAAATAATTCCACTAGTTGTGTGATAGCAGCAGCTGCTTATTCCATTTTCTTTAGCAAAGCGGCAGAGCAGAGTACTCCTGTGCAGGCTCACTTCAGGAGGCCATCTGTAACCAATAAAGACGTATTTGCAGTTTTCAAATGATCAGTCTCTGGGAATGAAAACAGTAGAATCACCTTAGCACAGATCTCACCGGAGTAAGTTATTCCTGTTAATTAACTTATTCGTTGGGGGGTTTTTTACCAACGTAGTTGTCACGCTGCTTTATTCTGAGCTAAATTGCACAGGGCCATACGAACATCCCAGCTTATCTGAGGTTAGCTTAGGGATCGCGAAAAAGGTGCTGTATGTGGATGTAGCATTAAGCTTCAGTTCTTTGACCAAAAAATGTTAGAAGCAAGAGAAAAGTCATAATGACTCTTGTAATTTTAATAATAATATAAAAATATTATTTTGATATTAAGAATGGGGTGTTACTTGAGAGTGCCAGTTCTGAGCCAAAGAGTCAGTTGGAGAAAAATCAGGCTGAACTTCTGGTCCTGACCCAGCAAGTAGAGAAGCCTATCAAGGCGAGCATGGCAGCAAAGCTTTCGCTGTGCCGCTGGCCTTTTCCCACAGTACAGAAGGGTCTTTTCTGCCTCTTGGGCTGGTGAATTCAGTTTTCTGTATCTCCAGCTCTTGCTTGCGCTGTCTGTTCTTTGCAGGCGTGTTGCAGCCTGAGGGAGAGCTCGCTGCCTCTTAAGCTTAAGTGACATTCATGGACTTTTCTTCCTGAGCCGTAAGCGGCAGGTGAATATTAAAGTCACGTTCTGGTAATGCCACCCAAAGCGAAGGGACCGTGTGCTGCTTCAGCTTGTGCCTGCCGTCCGGGTAAAGGATTGCTTTTTCTTGTCCCACACTTTAACCGTTGCAGGTGTGTCCAGGTGACAGCAGGTCTGAAAGAGCTTATGAGATTCTCCTTGTTCCTGTGAACAGTAAGAAATTAAATTTAGAAATATAGTACAATGAAACCTTAAACTGGATTGACTTCCGACTCACTATGTCACTTTCAGTGTGTGCCTGTTTACTTCCAAGTTCTGAATGCAGCATCTAGAAATGTGATGGCAAACAAAGTCTCCTCATGGATACTGAAGAAGGCTGAAGCTCAGACACTTTTCATCCTACCATGGTACTGGAAATGAAATTCATCTAATAGGTTATTTCGAAGTCTATGAATGTATATGGGGAAACCCCAAATACACGTCTTTTATTCACTATCCAGCATGAAGACACTTTTGTATTTTAAATGCTAAAGAAATAAACTTGTAAAGATCTTGTATGCCCTAAGTATCTATTTTTGCCCTATGTTTTCTTTTATAGTGAAGTTCAAGCAAAATATTTCTTATATTTCAGAAGGGAGGTTTAGGTTAGCCAGTACTGTACTTTCCAGACTACAAAAGCAGTTTTTAAGTAAACATCTAAAAATGAAATTGTATTTTTAAATATGTGGATTAGAATTCCTTAAGTTGAACATCTCTCCTTAGCAATTTTATATACTCAGACAAAAAGCGAAACCGTTGCAGCTGCTTGTCTATATGGTTGGTTGTGTTTGGTGATTTGTTTATATTGCTTTCTCCAATTGCTCTAAGGGTATTAAGAGCTCTCTGTAAACCAGTAATGTTAGAAGTGAATTTCTTTAGAAGTGATAGATTTTTGTTTCCTGGAGGAGGACCAAGACTAAGCATCTGCTAACCTTGTATTGTGTACTATACAACTTCAATGTTGCGGCATTGTGCTGAAAGTATTTGGCATCTGTTCAATGGGACCACTTTCTAAACCTTTTTGTAATTCCCAGCATCTCTCCAGGTGTGCAATACATTTCTAATTTGATTGCAGGTACTAGTTCATCTTTTTAGGAGACTAAAATTGAGTTATCAACAAGCTGAGAAATAATTCAGAAAAAAAAATGTTTTTGATTTCCTGAATTATTGTTAAACTCGCATTGAGGATATCATTTATATATTTTGGGAAAAAAAAAAATTGCTATGTTTTTGAACACACTTGAGAATTTAAACGCAAAAGCAAAAAGTTAACCTTTTACATGATCAAATTTTGGAATTTTCTCCTACCGCTACTGAATCCAAGTTAGGCACTGCCACGAAGAGGATGCTTTTTGTTGCAAACCTGTGCTGACAGAGCAGGAAGCTGTTTTGTAGGAACTCACTCGCAAGGTGTTACGTGCTTGTTCCATCAGTGGTGCAACTTCTGTTGACTTCAAGGCTGCTCAAGCAGACCCGGTGTGTTTAAAGACGCGTATTGGCTGCAAGCTTTTTGTTATACTAGCCCTTGGATATGCAGTGTAAATCTGTAACAATATATAGTGCTACTGGATAATAATAATCTGAATGCATATTTTCTGCTGTAAATGTCCCTCCTATGGCCCCTATGGTATGTGTACATAGACTTACTACCTTTGCACTGAACTGACAATACTTCATAACTGAAAAGCAAAAACAAGTAGTGTACTAAAGATGACTGTAGCTTGTGGTTCCAATTGTGGAAATACTTTTGCAGAACGAAAAGTATAGCTTCAGTGCTACAAATTTGATTTTTATATTTTTTATTAACATGCATGGAAGACTAAGGATAGTATTTTTTAAAAATGAACTTGTTTTTGTACATTTTTCAATGTTTAAAACTATATGGTTTAACATTACCTCTGAATACCAGTGATCAGTCAATTCTTAAAGGAAATACCTCAATTTGAGCATTCTTTTCTTGTTAGTTGTCTGATAGGTTGAAATGGACTATAGCGTGTGATGAACTGAGCCAAATGATGTAGACACTTAAACTATGCTATAAAAGTTGTATGATGATTCACTAAAAGGGAACTACATGATACGCTACAAGTGTTGATGTGCAGTATACAATCGTGGCTCATTCTGCCCAACTGGACATTTTCTTTATGAATGGCTTGTAAATTGAATTTTCAGCGTGAAGCCAAATTAAAAATGAAACAAAATACGTTTGGTTTCCTCTGGGTTTTTTTGGTGGTTTTGTTTTGGTTTTAGATATAAGGTTTTTATAAACAACAAGGTTTACAATAAGGGGAAAGATACAAATCATAATTGTGAATAAGACTGGGTCCATATATATTTAGGTGCAGTTTGTTGATGTGTGTTCTCTGTGGCAGCGTGTGCAGGGGAACAGTGCTTGTTTGCCTGACAACTGGGAATATGAAATTACAGGGTTTTAAGGATTTTTTTGTTTGGGTTTGGAGTGTTCGGTTTTTTTTGTAGGGGTGTGTGGGTCTTGGTTTGGTTATTGTTTTTTTGTTTTGTTTTGTTTCCCCTAAGGATGACAAGGATATTGGCCCCAGTTCTGTTTTCTGTGCTTAAAGAAAAATATCAAAAGATCAAAAAAGATTCAGAAAAAGAGGCTCCAGAAGTCTGGAGAACATGTCTGTCTGAATTGGCCTGAAGTAGCTCTGGTTACTTTTATTTATCCAGGAAACAGACAAGAAATGATCCAACGCTCCAGATAACCACATACGTGAGAGATTCATAACGGAGGGTGGAAAAAGGCATAATGAGGTCCCGTGGATATAAGCTGAACCATTAATATGAACATTTTTAAGAATACAAGTGAAACACTGGGGAAGTTTACCGGAGAAATGACATACGTTCATCATGATACGAAGATTTCAAGGGAAGACTTGTTAATGTTTTTCTTAATGTTGGTTTCTAATTTCAAGTTATGGGGTGGATGCAGATTTTGAGTACGTTCTTTGGCCCAAGTCAGGTTAGTCATGCAGTGGTTTGTGTGAAAGAATAGACATCTGTACGTGATAACAAATGCGTATAATTTCATTCTGTGTAAGAAAAAAGAATACTGTATTTGTCCAAAACAAAATTTAAGCTAGTTATTTCTTTCAGTGAAGTCCTACTAGTCCTGCAGCAATGTGGAATGCTTTCTTATGAAGAAAAGCTTTAAAACCTGAACCTTTTTCTGCTTAAATATATTCTTCCTTTTTCTTTTGCTCTAAAATGCAAATAACTTATTTGCTCTATACTTACGAAAGTAGGTTACACTAGAAAATGTTTTAACTAATGCCAGAGGATGCCATCAGAATGCGGTACGCTTTCACAAATGCTTGTTCATTACAAAATGGAAGTGACTGACATTATTAATGAAATATTACAGATGTGTAAATGCACAAAATGCATGCAAGATTTCTTTCTTCCAAGGGTAAAGATTCCCCTACCTGATACCATCTGGTTTTAACCCTGTTTTTTTTCCTGCTGCTTGCCAGGGTAGCGTGAGGCCTGCCAGAGGTGACAGGTTATAGCCCCGACCTTGCTCCCGTGCAGCGGCGGGCCCCCCCCCTCTGCTGCTCCTGCCACTGCGCTGCTTGCTTCAACAGGGAGCCGGCGGCGGGGTCTGAATCTGCAGCCAGCCCTTCCTCGCGGCTCGCGTTTCGGCGTCTTTTCAGGTGAGGCGATCGGCTAAGGTAGCAGCATGAGCTGCGAGCCCTCACATCGTGCCCTCTTCTCCTTCCCCACCCTCGTCTTCCCACCTCCACCGCTTTCTTCTCCTAGCGAAGATACCCGCCTTCACCTTCCCGGTGGGTATTTCCAGCCCTTCGCCTGCCCGTGTGCCCGCTTCCTCGCTCGCCTGCGCTGCAGGCACGCTCCCCGTTGTGCCTGGGCTGCCGGGGCAGCCGCCTCTTACCGCATGCTTGCGCCTTTTCTGCCCCCGCGAACCTTCCGCCCGAAGCGCTCGGCTGAGGCGTGCTTGCGCTGCGCACCGCCCTCACCGCTTTCTCCTGGTTGACGCCAGGTGAGCGGACAGGCGAGGACCGCACGAAACGCTCCTTTTTTTTTTTTTTTCCTGGAAGAGCCTTCCCAGCTCCCGTGAGGGGCAGCGCTCGGCCGCTCGGGCCTGCGAGCGCCCGGTGTCACCGGAGCCCTGCCCGCCGTCGCGCGTGGGGGGACACCGCGCCCTCCCCTCCGCTGGGTTTGCTCCTGTTGCTCCCTTCCTTTCCCTAACTTGTTGTTGTTATCCTACCGCACTACCCTTCACTCTGTCCATCGAAGGTAACTTCTTATGCGGCTGCTGGCTTTTCCTATCGCTATGCCTTGCTTGTGTCTCTGCTGCCTCCTCGGGGAGCGGAGCTGGCTGCGGGGGGCAACGGGGTAGGGGCTCACGGCCGCGCAGGATCCCCCTCTCCCCCTCTCCCACCCCCACGGCTCGGGGCCCGGAGCACGACGCGGACCGAAGCCCCCCCCCGCCGCCGGCTCCTGGCCTCGACGGGCAGAGGCCCCTCCCTCAGCGCCCCCTGGCGGCGGCGGGCGCCGCCCCCCTGACGTCACGCCAGGGGCCAAGCCGTCACCGGGCCGAGCGCCGAGCGCCGCCGGTTGCTAGGCGGCGGGGCGGCGCTTCCTCCGCCCGCCGGAAGTGACGGCAGAGCGGGCGGGGCGGGGCGGTTGGCTGCGTGGGGGATGCGCGAGCGGCGGCGGCGGGGCGGCCCGCGGCGGCCGGGCTGATCCCGAGCGGGGCTGGGGGGGGGGGGCGCGGCCGCCGCCATGCTGAGCCGCAGCTCGTTCACCAGCCTGGTGGTGGGGGTGTTCGCCGTCTACGTGGCGCACACGTGCTGGGTGATGTACGGCATCGTCTACACGCGGCCCTGCCCGGCGGCGGCGGGGGGCGGCGGCGGCGGCGCGGCGGGGTGCGTCTGGCCCTACCTGGCGCGGAGGCCCAAGCTGCAGGTGAGCGGGGCGCAGCGGCCAGCCGCTGGGAACGGGCGGGCGGCGGCGAGCGGCCGGCCTGCGGTGGCACCGGTGGCCCGCTTCGGCCCTTGGCCCCTCCGCGAAGCGCCCGCGGAACGGGCCCCTCCGGGCCGGAGGCGGGGGCGGTGGTGCCGGTGCCAGCCCGGGGGCGGGAGGCGCCGCGCCGGCTGGGCCGACGGCCGCCGTCACGCCCGGGGGGACAGCGCCCTCCTTCCCCCCCCCCTCCCGCGGTGCTGAGCGGAGAACGGGGGGGCGCGGCGGGTGCTGCCTGCGGGCCTCCCGCCTTCCCGGGTGCTGCCCGCGGCGGGGGCCGAAGCGCGGTGTAGTTTTTGATTTCGTCGGTCTGTTGGCACGGGCGCTGGACGGAGCAGCCGGGCTGGAGAAGCGCCTCAACTTCTGCGGCATCTCCGACTTCAAGGTGAGGTCATCCTGCCCAGGCGTGCTGAGCGGCTGTCTTACGAGGTGTTTCTGCCCCCAAAACGAGGGAAGGGGCAGCGGAAGGCGGCGTTAGGCTTTTTTTTTTTTTTTTTTTTCTTTTTTTTTTTCTCTGAGAACACTGTTTTCTTTCCCAGTGTGTGTCGCCATCATGTGACGGGGGAAATGAGTGAAGCTGAAACACAGCTCGGTACCCTAAGCCTACTGGTGCGTGAATTTGGCATTTCTGTACTCTGATTTCTCTATGCTGTGCTTTGATTCCAGTTAAGCGTGTATACTACCACACGGTCCAACATTGGTGCTGAGAGTAATATAGATCTGGTTTTGAATGTGGAGGACTTTGATATTGAGTCCAAATTTGAAAGGTAGGTATCCGAACTACGAGTTCTTCGTTTAATGCTGGAGTATGTATCCTAACTGGTAGTTACGTGTATGGAAGTATGCGTGAAGCAAGGTAGGCTGTTCGTGATAGTTGCGTCGAAAGAGTATAGTAGTTGTTCTTGAATTCTTTGTTTTGGGGTTAAAGTTATTTTTGCATGCTGTATAGGCTGTTCAGTTCACACTTACTTTCATAACACAATAACCATATTTTTTATGTTAAGGCAGGAAAATGTTGGTTGGATTTCAGCCTTAGAGTTGAGGACAAAGTGCTGCTGTTAATAAAAACAGTATTTTTCTCTTTATGTAAAGGTTCCTAGAATATTTCATGAATTAAACATTGGTAAAGTGCCTGTCTTGATGGAAATGGTGTGCTAAGTTCACCTGGCGCTGAGGAACAGGCTCTTAGACGAACTTTTCTTACGTTGAAAATCATCTCGTAGTTGGAAGAAACAAAGCTTGCAAAACAAAGCTATACTAGTAAATACAGAAATGCTTGTTTCTCTCCTGTAGATTTTGCAAATCTTGAATGCTGTCCTATGTTGTCTATCTTAATTTTCAGATTCCACTCTAAACATTCATCTTACTAGCTCTGCTAGATCAGCAACGTGCATATGACATGCTAAACTTAAGTATTGGTTAGTTTGGATCAGCGTACTGTTTTCAGCCATATAGACAAATGTTTTACAAAGCGTGCTTTGCTTATAATACTACAAATGACTTTTCATTGTGAAAATCTAAGTCAAAGTGCCTGGAAATGCTTCAGACTTTCCTCTAATAACCTGTCACCAGTCTCCTAGGTACATGATGTTTTGTTCTTAGTAGCCGTGGCTTCAGACCTGGAATAGAACTGGGAAGTCAGACCGTGTTCTCTTTACCTGTGTTTTAGTAACATGCTTTTCTATAACTGTTTCAGTGCTAATAATTGTAAAAGTAAACCTTCTTTTTCTGGTAGTTCAGGGTTTCGAGATCTTGTGAAGGCATGTTGGTGCTAAGATGGAGTAAGATTGTGCCCTTAGACAAATTTCTGAGTGTAACACTGCACTTTACGTGTGTGTCTATACAATTAGAATGATTAGAACTACTTGTTTGTGCTTCATATTTGCTCCCTTGCTTTTTTTTTTGTTTGTTTAAAATAGTCACCTTATTCTTGACTCTGTTGTTGCAGAGTCTCCCAGGTTCTTTCACATTCTGTGTTTTCTATAATTAAAGAACACGTTGATCTGCAGTTTAGGTCATATTAAGCTTCATCTCTGACAGACCTGAAAATATAAGAATTGTTTTACTAATAGAGTCAGCTAAGCCATCGGAAGTATTCAGAGCAAAATAACCTGAGCAAATTTACAGGAATAGAGGAGGCATTATGCAAGGTTGCAAGTAGGATGATTTCTTGGCTAGCACAAGGGGAGTGACAAGTTTGGGGCTCCTGTCTAGAGTTCTGTGCTTGGCATGCCATGGCTGAGATGATGTTTTATTAATGCAAAGTTCTTAGCAAAACTTTGTGATTTTCTTTTTAAACTTTGTATCGTGTGTACAATCTGTGACACGTATTCAGCACACGGAAGGCTGTTTTCTGCAAGTGCTGTGATAATTTTGGCCCTGTGACCTGTTGGCAGGGGGAAAACAAGAAACTGATGATGCAGTCCTGTGTTATCTAGGGTAATAAAATATGAATTGGAGAAAGATTAAAGTATCAAGATAATAGTAAAACTTTGGAAATGCAATTATTGTGATACATACTGGAGTATATAAATTGATCCCATCTTTTTTTTTTTTTTTTTTTTTTTTAATGTCTCCAGCCTTTTTTTGCTTGCTTCCAGAACATCTTCAGTGATCCTTCTAGGGAATAGCTAAATATTTCAGTATGTCTTATGTCATCTTATTAATGTATTTCCTTTGTATTTTAGGACAGTGAATGTCTCTGTACCAAAGAAAACCCGAAATAATGGCACATTATATGCATATATATTTCTTCATCATGCTGGCATTTTGCCTTGGCATGACGGTAAGCAGGTGCATATAGTGAGCCCTCTGACCACATACATGGTCCCTAAACCAGAAGAGATTAATTTACTCACTGGAGAATCAGCCACACAGGTAGGTGGTGAATGACCAATGTCAAATTGCTTCTTTTCCTTTAGGATGTTCATACTTTGCACTTCAATTCAAGAGAATAAGATCATATCCTTTGACAAATGCTATGATGACTCACCGCGGGGAAAAATGTAGTGTTGTTTAATGAAATACTTGTGAATAGCTGTTGCGCCTCATATTAAGTGGAGCTTGAGAATTTCACTCTGTTGTTCTTTGGAACCCGAAATATACCTGTAGCCAGCAGTGCTGTTTCTAAATCCTGTCAGAATAAAGTTAGAAATGAGTTGAGGCTAGAGTCCAGCACTAAAAGTCAGAACAGATGGTGTTCATCCAAAGGAAAACAAGTAGAATGCCCTGGGGCTAAGCATGTACTGGAAGCTAAGGTCGTACTCAGTTTCAGCACTGCTTTAGACAGCATTTGGAAGCTCAGAAGTTCAAAACAAAGAGTCTGATCTTTTTACTCCCCAAAATTAATGTGGTTGATATCCACATCCTTTTGATTGGTTTGAAGTAATATCTGATTACTTCACAGTCCTTGTTTCAAAGTGGCTTTTTCTGACTAGTATCCACATTCCTAAGGCATTAAGATTAATTAGCTGAATATTCATTCTTAATGAACAAGGCTATGAATAGGCACTGAAGTTTTTCAGTGTCACATTATGGTGGGCCTTTACAATCCATTCTGCCATATTTGAGCAAAATACTTGATCTGGTCAAAATTAAGGTAAAGTGTTTCTTACTGGGCTTCTGTTTTGTGATATAGTTAATGACTTCATAGTTTCTGTGAGTTAGAGTATTATCCTATTCAAAATTCTGTATTGTTTAACAGTATGTATGTTTATTGTATTTTTTAAAGCAAATTGAAGCAGAAAAACAGACGAATGCTCTAGATGAACCTGTCTCTCACTGGAGGTCAAGATTAACCTTAAATGTCATGGTGGAAGATTTTGTGTTTGATGGATCATCCCTCCCTGCTGATGTTCACCGTTACATGAAGATGTAAGTCGATAACTTAATTTTGCTAGATTTGTTATTATAAACTTACTGCACATTTCTTCAAAAATCCTCTCTGGCCTCCCTTAGTATTTTATGTTTAAATTGGCGCTTAGGAGACACGAATAGATACTCTCAACGCTTGCCTTTCAGTAGTGACAATTAGTAATATATTATGTACTAGAAAACCTTATTGGAGATATCTTGTTCCTGGGCAGCTCAGAGTTTAGAATACTTTTTTGTATGGAGTTATCATAGTAAGACTAAGCAGAACTACAAAGACACAAGAAAAATGCTACAGCAGACTTCATACCCCCTTGTTCTCAAGTCATACTTCTGGCCTTTAAAGCAGTTACTGTCCCTTGACCTTTCTAGTTATCCTTCATCAGCAAATTATCTGTACAGACTGCAAGTGCTGAAGAAGCACAGCTGGTCTCCTGTGACATCTTTTTTCTCCCTCTATGATCGGCTTTATTTAACTTTGGCAATGTGTGTTCCTACATTATGTCATTTTCTCAAGAAAATACTAAAAAGCAGGGATAGGTTTTTAGGCCACTAAATGCAAGCAGTAGCTTCTGTTCACAGCTTGCTTAAATTACTTCCAGTGTTAACCATATAAATAGTGCTGTATTGGCTTGTGCTGCTGTATGTTGATGCCTTTTTCTACAAGTATCCTGTTAAATCCAGAAGTAGTTGCTTAATCAGCAGACCCTGGGGTTCTGGGATAGGTTCCCAGCCAGAATAGATAAACTTAGTAACTCATAAGATAGGCCCATAACAAGAAGAAGTTGGACTGGGGTTGATGAACGAGGATGTTTTTTCTGGTCGTGTTTAGATACGCATCAGTGCTGTTTTCTCATTGCGTTATACAGGAAATAGTCTGGATATGAAATAGCTTACTGCAGTTCCACTAGCGGTAGCTTTAATTGTAGTTGTTATATAGAAACCTAAACCTCTTCAGTTAAATAACGAAGCAGTATTTCTGAGCCTCAATTTAGTACTTTTCTATATTGGTATTGCCCATTGTATATTTAGTATGCAGTCTTTCTTAGCACGCATATAGACTTCTTTCTTTTAAGAACAACTAAAATTCAACTTTAAGGCTTTAAAAAGGTCCGTTGTGCTAGTTCCATAGACTTTTACTGAGAACATCACAGTGCATGTAGATAAATGCCTTTCTAGTGAAGAACTTTAAGAATTTGTCTCTCAGGGCTTTAGGCTAAATACTTTTCTAAGATTCTGATAAAGCAATTGCATATAGGTCATAATTTGCTAAATAACTTCCCTGTGATCAATTTTGTAGAGGGCTCAAAGGCTGGGAAGTTTCTGTTGGTTTCATGCAGGTTGGTGATGTGGTAGAGCAATCCAAACGAGAGCTTCTGTTGAGGAGAAGGCAGAGATGATTTCTGCTCCTTGTGCACTCTCGCCAGGAGTATCTAGCCTTCCTGTGTGCATACCAGCCATCATGTTCATAGTCCCATGCTAGCTAGAGCACGTGCTGTTGCTGACCTGATAGATGTCATTGGGGGTGCAGAGGAGTCGGGGAGGTGGTGGAGGGTTCTCATTGTTGCGGTAGGAGAGGGATACTTGAGACAAAGGATGCAAATATATGGTAGTAAACTTCAGCACGTTTCTCTTCAACAAACTTTTTAATTTCCTCTACCCTTGGTCATGTAACAGCTTCAGCATCATCACAACCAATTTCATTTGTCCTTTTTTTTTTTTTTTTCTTATTCAGTCTTTCTGCCAAAAAGTAAAAACAAACTAAAAGGAGAAATAAGACATGCCTAATTTTTTATACAGACATCTCTCAGTGAAAGACTCTAGGCTAGTGGCTTCTTCCTTGCTGTGTGTTAAAAGAAGATGTGCCTGAAAAGATGGTGGGAAATGTCTACATGGGTAGATCTGAAAGTGATGAATGAGTGCTAATTTGAATAAAAGTGGTTTTCTTTTTAGATCACTACAGTCATAAAATCCATGTTTAAACATCCTAGGGTTCAGTTGGGGAAGACAGTGCATTACCTTCCAATATTATTTATTGATCAGCTAAGCAACAGAGTGAAAGATTTGATGGTGAGTAATAGAATACCTTTAATTACATTTAACAGTTTTAACAGTAATCTTTGATGTTGTTTTAATTAAGATTTTGTCATAGGTTGTTTGCTGTAATGAAAAAGTATAAATTCAGAAAAGGACTCTATCAATGACTGTTTAACTTAATGTGGTCAACTGTGGTAACTGCAGAGGCTGGATCTGGGTTTTGAGACTCCCTCTGGCAGAAGTGTCTGCCAAGCCCTCCCTTCTATTCCACCAGAAGATACTTGGATTCCATTGCTTCTGCCTTTTGGGTGGATATGGAGGACATCGCTGCAGCACCAGCTGTGGTGGGAGCAGTCTCATAAGCAATTTGACTCCCTAAGCTGAAGGAGTTGTGTTAGCATCCCAGAGCGGCTTCTGATACCTTCTAGGGAAATGAGCATACTGAACACAGCTGATACTGGAGCTACACTGAGATAAGTCAGTAGCTATTCTATCTCCAAAAAATTCACTCGTGATTAAATTTTCTGGTGGTGCTCTCTATCATGTTAGAGTAACTTGAGCACCTGAAAGCTTGGTGTTGCAGTACATCCAATGATTCTGTGCACTCAAACAAATCAGAACTTAGAAACTTAAGTAATGGAATTACAGAAGGATGAAATTGGATGAGATTTCTGGAGACTGCTAGTCCAACGCCCCTGCTCAGAGCAGGGTCACCTAGAACAAGTTGCTCGGGACCTTCACCAGTTGGGTTTTGGATATATCCAAGGATGGAGATGCCATAGCCTCTCTGGGCAACCTGTTCTAGTGTTCAGTTGCCCCTGCACTTAAACAAAAAAAAAGGTGTTTTTTTTATACATTTAAATAGAATTTTCTGTATTCAGTTTTTGCTCAACTCTTCTCTTGTGGAAAATCATTCAGTTCTTTTACTACAAGTTACACATGGCAGTCCCCTGCATCTAAACCATGTTCATATTGGCAGCTCTTAGTTAAGCCCTGCAGTTCTTTTCAATTGCACTGACTGGAATTTAGCGATCGGAGTTACTGAGAACAAAAGTGTTGGGGAATGTCTCAAAACTGTTAAATCAGTATGCCTGGATTCAGCATCTTGTAGATGGAAGTCTTAGTAGATGTAAACTTTCCATAGACCTTCTAAATTATCTTTCCAATTCATTAACTTTAGCTCAGACAAAGAATTTTGTTACTTAATGTTGGGGAGAATCTTCTTTAAGAATTTGTATCCTCTCCACCCCAAGCTTGTTTGGCAAAATAAACTCCTGAGCATTTGTTACAAATCTTGGTAGCAGATGGTTTTGTCCAGTATTTCTTTAGATATACTTTCGTGATGTCTTTATCAATGGTCATTGTCCTTTAAGTTCCTTACCACAGCTCATTCAGTTCAGTACATTCATGAGAGCTTCTGACTGGTCAAGTCATGTACCCTGTTCACAAATAAACTCAGCATTCTCATGTTACTAGTAACATCCCTGCAGCTGTCATGCATGTCATGGTTAATGCTATTGTAACTCACTGCCTTAAAGTCGTTAAAGATCCTGAGCAGTGCTGCAAAGACTATTCCATCAAAACTAGCAAACTTCCCCTTCAGCACTGGCTTATGTGACTTCTCGGTAGTGAGTTGCCAAATTGCTCGCAAGCCCTGCAGAAACAGTGGTCTAATAGTATGCATACTGTGAGATAACGAGGGGTAAGTGAAGAGCAGGAAAGAATAAGGGAAGAAGGTGATACAGCTTTTGTGGAGCAAGGTTGGCGTTTGACTGTAAATAGGGGCATAGATGCTGTCTGTTTGGTATGCCCGACCTAAAGTCATGGAGCTGAAGATGCGTTTTCCCTGCTTAGGCTAGGCTGCGTAGACTTCGAACTGAGTATTATTTTGACCCAGATGTAGGTCTTCTGTGGTAAGTACCGTAGTCTAGAGGTTATGTGTTCCTCATGTTCTTAAACGTTCTTGTCAATGCTGGGGGTTTGGGGATTGCACAGGATTCTGAGTTAATAAAAAGAAAACTTTAAAATTCATACCACTGAACTTATTTGCTTTGTTTACACACTGTTTTGTAGTACTGATAAAGTAGAGTGCTAGAAGCAATATGTGATGTTCTGAGGCCATCCTACAAAAGTAGGTTGTATTGCAGAGGTTTGGTAACTTTTCAGAGGCTTAACAACCATTACACTCAACTAGGCTGTAAGGCAGCACTTGGGGACTTCTAATTGTTCATTGAGGAAGAGTTCATTCTTCCAGTCTTTATAGGTTCATTTAATTTGCTTTTGGTGTTGAAGAATTCCTTTCACTGTCTTGTATTGTAATCCGATTTTTCTCCCTGCGCTACCCCTAACTCCTTAGTAGCGCTTTGTCTATGTGAGTGCACTTGCTGCACGTTACTTACCCATGCATTTGCAAAATTTTTGTTTATCTGTCCTGCACAGGAAATTTTTCCTTTTCTCCCAGAAATGTTGATGCTATCTTTGATTGACTGAGAAATTGGAATGAGAATGGAGGGATTATAGGCATCCTTTAAAAAGGAGAAGCCGCCTGGAAGGTGTTCATGTAGCTTTTGGTAAACAGCTGTAGAATCTCGCCAGCATTCTCTACCGTCAGCTCTAACCACGTTGTTTTCATCCTGTTCTGTTTTTGGTTTTTTTTTTTTTCCAGACAGTTCAGGGATCCCTGGCACCATTCTAGTTTCTCAAGCTTTCTCCCTGCTGCATTTATAAAACTTTCTCAGCTCCCCTTTCTCTCCCTTGCACGCATGCGTGTTCTGCCACTGTCTGAAAAGCTTACAGGGTCTTGGGGGCTGGTGAGATCGAGAATTGTTTGTACACGCTGGAGGAAAGAGTGAATGGGAGAGTGAACGTAATCCCCAGTTCACACCGGCCTGATACATGGGGAGGCTAAAACTGTGTTCTGTTACATAAGGATCAGAAGAAGCCTATTCATCTCAGATAAGTGTCAGCTAATTAATTACTGTAGAAACAGATGCAGTGTAGAGTAGCCATTCTCAGATGGGAATTATGATTGGCTAGTAATTAGGAGACGGGAGCAATAGATCTTGAACTGTTGCAGTTCAGAGTGCCTGCCTGTCTGCAGTCTTGAGCTATCCTTAAAAGTTCAAAACATACTGCCTGAGCTTGTCCCTAGGTAGCTGTAGAGAATTCTAACATCTGTGAGGACAATTTTTTTTTCTTTGTTTTAAGCTTACTTGAGAGACAGTCACCTAACATGTAGAAGGAGCTGAGGCAATTTAAGACCCAGGTAGTTCTCATCATAACTAAAGTGTGGATGATAGAGGAGGATGAGCTGAAATTTATTTCTCTTGGAGCAGGAAGAAGATTTCTGTGACACCCCATATCCCAAGTTCTACAAGCAGGGTAGCTAGCTTAGCTTTAGCTGTGGTGTTTTCACCAGTCTGAGCAAGTAGGATTATCTTGCTTCTCCACCTTTTGTTTTGGTATGTGTTGTTGTAACTTTAATTTCTCCCAAAACCAGCCTCAATTTAATAAAGTTCTGACCGTGACCTTTGGGACAGGATTTTTTTATTTTTTTTAATTGTCTAGTTTAGGTAATCTTAGCATATACATTCAGAGAAGAACTGTCAAAAGAGAGAATTACCTTAAGCACACTTTTCCCACTTGAGCTGAGACCAGCAGAGGGAACTTCATGTGAACATCTCAGAGGCATTTGTATACAGTAACAGTGAGGTTGCTATAAGAACTTTAACAGAACAAACCGCTAATTTAGCATTTCTTGGAAAAAAAACCCAGACTTCAAGCATAGTATAGAAGTCTAAGATCTCACTCCCTTTCAAAAAACAAACTGACCTCTTAAAATTGTGTGATTAAATCATAGTGTGTTATAATCACTTTCCTTTATTTTTAAAAAATTGAATGGAAATAATTATAGCAAATTTTCTGCTATTAAAAATGAAACTATGTCTTTTTGAAATACAGGTTATAAATCGTTCAACAACAGAGCTACCTCTTACAGTGTCATATGACAAAATATCTCTTGGAAAACTCCGATTTTGGATCCACATGCAGGATGCTGTGTACTCCCTCCAACAGTTTGGTATGTTTTTTATCTTTAATGACCTTAGGCCAGAAAAAAAAAAACCAACCACTCAATTTTTTTGCTTGTAAGTACATAGGTAACACTTAACTCTGTTTTTTGTGGTTAGCTAGTAAAAAGGTTTAATGCTACAAATCTTACATTGTTTTACCTTAAGGTAAAGATGGAAATAAAATGTTGACATGGTAGGAAACAAGAATACAGAGGTGAATTAACCATTTTTAAAATAAATTTTATTTGGATAGTACTACTGTAAAAGCATAAGAGGCCAAAATAGAGGAGAGGATTTTCACCGCAATTTTCCCCTATCATCCGTGGAACTGAAAAGCTGGATCAGTGTTACATAAGCTTTGATATAAGCTAGATATAGCTGGTCACTGTAGCCATATACCTACAGTGAAATACAGGCAGGCACAGCAAAGTCTTTGGGGTCAAGCTGAGCATGATTAAGGAATCTGGGTTCTGATCATACTGCTTCTGACACTTCAGAACTGGCTTGCCTCTCACTTTGGCTCAGTTACAAATTTATAAGGTAGTTCAGATAAACTGGAGGCTTTACATGCTTGAAAACTACTAAATTCTGTGTTTCGCTTAAATGTCATAGAGTAAGTGTGCACTTTCACTCTGAAGTTCATATGCTCTGTGTTGGTGATGGTATAGCCAAGCTTTTACAGTCTTTAAATGTTTGTTCTGCTGATGCACACCTTTGTGAGTCTAATCACCACTCTTAAAAATCTACATCTTATTTTCAGGGTTACCTTTGCTGACTTAGTTTTCTCTCACTAGACTGTAGTTGTCTTCTTTATGCTAGAGTAAGGAACTACATCGTAACTGAACTGGTGTTGATGTATATGAATGTAGGATTTTTTCTGATCCTCTCTTTTTAAGCTCTTCAGACAGCAATTTGAACTTTTTTTCAGGCCAAGAGATCCTAAAAGCTTCTGTGTTATATTATTTTAATGATTCTCAAATCCTTCCCAGTTTATCTTTTTTTTTTTTTTTTTTTTTTTAAATGCAGATAGATGCAGTATTCTACTAGTTTCCCAAGAGACACATGCAGGGGTAATGCTGCTTCCATACTACTCAGTGTTGTTCTTTGTTCACCAACATTTAGTCAGTAAGAGGAAGAGGGTTTTGTTATTCATTGTCATCTTGGAATTAATATTTTATGATGGACAACTTAACATTTAAGGCATTGATTCCTCTGGGAAAAAAAAAGTCTGTTCTGGTTCAGCACTGGTTTCAGAGTGTAGTATTGTAAGACACAGTACCTGTATACAGTGTAACTTAACTGAGAGTCTAGACTTTCTCCATTTATTTTGCAGCCTAAGCTTTCCTCATGTTTTGTCGAGGAAGGGAGGGCGGGTAAGGAATAAGGTCACCCTAAGTAGAATCCAGCTGCTTCTCCTTAGCTCAGGCTAATGTACATCAAAGCTACAAGTATGTCTGCTTAAAATAACTGTCTTGAAAGAATCAAGTAACGGCTTACTCAGAGTTTGTGTGGGGCATTTGACCACCATCATTTCTCTATAAATTTTCATGAGCCTTCTCAGAATGGCATAATTGAAATTTTCATGTTCCATGTTTTTGCTGTCTTGTGATGGACACATATATCAAGACCTGTCATCCTAGGAGTACCTCCTCTGCCTGGAAAATACGGCCATGTTTCCCACTGACCTTTGTTGTCCTCCACAGTGTAGTCCTTTTCTCATTTTTTGGTTTTTAATGTGAAGCTCACTTTTCTTACATATCAAGTAAAAGCTCAGAGGCCAAGTTGAATAATCCTTTTTCTTCCCACTCAGGCCAGAACGACTTCCTGTGCCTCACCATTTGTGTGTCTGGTGTTCAGCTTGGGTTGTAGTTACAAAACACGTTAAAGGCACATCAGTCTGCTTGTAACTGATGGGCTTTGTTTAAGGCAAGCCAGATAACTAGCCAAAATATAGGTAGGCTTGGATTTTACCAATAAAGCTGACATCTTGATTTGGATTTATGATTGCTTAATAAAGCATGTGCAGGTGAAATAAGATTCCTTTCATACTGGACTCTAGTGTAACAGCAATTAACTGTCTAGTACTTCTTGCATAATTACGTGTTCTTTCTCTTAGGGTTTTCAGAAAAGGATGCAGATGAAGTAAAAGGAATTTTTGTTGACACTAACCTGTACTTTCTGGCTTTGACATTCTTCGTAGCAGCATTTCATGTAAGTGGAGAAACTTTGTTTTTTAGGAATTACAGCATATGAAATAAAAAAAAAGGGGTGGGTTGAACTTCAGCTGTTTCATTTATTGACAACTGTTTTTGGAAATAGTAATTTCGGTAGAACAATAGAAGAGGTTTCTGGTACAAGTCAGTTGTATTTCCAATACCAAATTAATGTAAAAAATCTCAAAGAAGATGGAAATATGAGATAACTAGGTATAAACTAAACAGGCTTGACTGAAATATAAAGCATTTAACTTCATTATCGTCATGGTTTTTTGCTGGACCAAAGCCCCCAGAATTAATATACCTGTCCACATTGGTTCACATTTTCTGCTAAGCTGAGTTATCACAAAGTTTACTGCAGCAGTGGCATAGCTCGGGCACCAACAGTAGGGATTGAGTCTCTGACTTCTAACCCCTGGAGAAATTTAGATCAGCTGATCTAGATTCCTTCAAAAAATTGTCACTGTGAAGTGCAGAGCTTGTGGCTCTAGGCATGGTTGTTGTTGTGTCTCTCTGTCAGCATTGTGTGTGTCTTAGTTTAAATATGAATCTTTGTTTTAATGAACAGCTTTTAGACTTTGTTGTTCTACTTTGAACATTTTTGTCATCTACAATTACACTCAGTACAGTTCCCGTAGTCTGGGATAGATAACAACTTGCTGGGCATGTTATGTTTCTTTATACTTACATTAGATTAAATTAATTTGGTTGGAAACCCTTAGACTTCCCAGCCATTTTAATTTAATTTTTTCCATTCTGTTTATTAGGTTGTAAGATATCTGTAGGCTGGGACTAGCTCTTCTGATATTTTTTTCTTTTGTGTATCATTTGCCCAAATTAAAAAAATACACCTTTTCACTAAAATTCTCTGACCCAAGAATTTCTTGAATCCATGCTGCATTTTTTTAAGAGAGTGAACGCTTAAAGGAAATACTGAAAAATATTCTGGCAGCCGAAAGGGCAAACTGCATTCTGGGGTGCATGAAGCACAGCATAGCCAGTCAGTAAAAAGAGGTGATTATCCCGCTGCATTCAGTGTTGGTGCATCTCACCTTGAGTACTGTGTGCAGTTCTGGGCCCCACAATTCAAGAAGGATGTGAAGGTCCTTGAATGCATCCAGAGGAGGGCAACAGAGCTGGTGACAAGGCTGGAAGGAATGCCCTATGAGGAGCAGCTGAGGGCTTTGGGTTTGTCTGGTTTGCAGAAAAGGAGGCTGAGGGACGACCTCACGGCTCTCTACAGCTTCCTGAGGAGGGGACGTGGAGAGGGAGGTGCTGATCTCTTCTCCCTGGGATCCAGTGACAGGACGCGTGGGAATGGTTCGAAGCTGCACCAGGGGCGGTTCAGACTGGACATTAGGAAGCATTTCTTTACCAAGAGGGTGGTCAAAGAGTGGAGCAGGCTTCCTAGAGAGGTGGTCGATGCCCCAAGCCTGTCAGTGTTTAAGAGCCATTTGGACAATGCCCTTAACAACGTGCTTTAACTTTTGGTCAGCCCTGAATTGGTCAGGCAGTTGGACTAGATGATCGTTGTAGGTCTCTTCCAACTGAACTATTCTATTTTATTCTATTCTGAACAAAAATACTGAAAATTCTGGAAAAAATACTCAGTACAAATACATTTAATGCTAAAATGTCCTTGAGGTTCAGATCAACTTTTTGCTGATGAAATAGGAGAAAATGACTTGCTGTATTTTAGAAATTTTAAAAAACTTTGGTACTATCCAAGCCTAAATTGACTATCGATCCAATACAAAGCACTTTGAATCTAATTTAGTGTGCCTTTCCCTGGTCTGCCAAGGAGGTGAGCAATTCCTCAGGGTCTTCAGTTCTTCATCCTCTATCATGTGTTACCCTGTATTAGGTCACTAACTTTCTTTACCGGATGCAGCATTGTCGTAATAGCAGTACCTGGAATTCCTCCTGTCATTTTGCACTGCTTTTGGGCCTTGGGCTTCTCAAACAGTTTTTCTTTTTAGCTTTTTGTGGTATTTAATTTTTATTTCTGAGGCTTCTAAAACAGCTTTTTCTTGCAATTACATCTTAAGTGCATTTTTGACAGTTCAGCTGGTAGTCTTTGACTAGTGCGTGTTTGAACAAATGAGTGTGTTTCTTGCTATTTGCAGCTTCTCTTTGATTTCCTTGCATTCAAAAATGACATCAGTTTTTGGAAGAAAAAGAGGAGCATGATTGGGATGTCTACAAAAGCAGGTATGGGCCAGAATGCAGTGTGTTGTGTGTGTGCTATCTAATATATACTGTGTGGTTTTAGGCTTACTCTAAGTTGAAACTTTGTAGATTCACCAAGATGGCAAAATGAGCTGTGTTTGTGTATGAAAAGAAGATGGCTAACATCTGTTAGGATTGTGCTCAAGTATCACTTTTAAGCACTTGTGTCGCTTCTGAGGTTTGACTGTCTTACAGTTGAGAATAAGTTTAATACTAAGTCAGCCACCAGATTTCCTTTGCTGAAGGAACAGAAAAATACAAAGAATGAGGATCAGAAAAAATCCCGTGGGTGGAGACAATGTGCTGTCATGGGTAATGCTGTCCTGTGAGTCCCATGTGTTCCTTGTAGGTATTTGGGAGGGAAAATGCTGCAGTGTAACGCTGTTGTTTGATTTGGGCTTTGGTGTGAACAGGAGCAGTAGAAGCTCCGGGCACAGGGGGTAAGAGCATGGGAGGGTTGAGTTGACTTGGATGTTGGAAAGACGAGAGAAGCACAGTGGTTTGACGTCCTGCCAAGCCTTCCTAGGGACAGGTGAAGGTAATAGCCAGCCCTGGACGCTTGAGGTTTAACACACCACTCCCCAGCCTTGTTTGTTGTGCTAATTCTTAGTGCCTGTTTTTCGAATAGATTTTTCCATTCTGATTATAAACCTGGAGTCACTTGACCTCTGAGACTATCCCTAATTCTATCATATATACAGATTGATTAGAACATGTGAGGAGTATCAATACCAGGAAGAAAATTAGGCATTCTAAATTACGATGAACAGCAACATGTTTTTCTCATGTGGAAAATCTGCTTATCATCTTTACCGGAGTGCCTTTGTTTTTGTAAGGCATTTATACTGCTGTTGGCATATGTATGCCAAAAAGTTAGTAAAAATTCAAAGTGGTCCATGAAATTTCAGACTTGAGTGTTAATTGCCAGTTTAAAAAGTCAAATTGGAAAGACTGAGTGACAAAGGGGTTTTTAACCTTACTATCAAAGTATCAGTCTTCAGTCTGCAGTAATTAATGGTTCCATCCTCTCTTTAGCAAGACTTAGTCACCTTTCTGCCTGTATCTCCCTCTTGCCCTGAGGGAGAAGGACAGGCTCTGGAATGGTAGAGTGTAATTGCTGATGTCTGAGTGTGTTGTAGCTCTTCTCTCTTTCTGTTCCTGCTTAGGGGGATGGATATTCGAATCTAAGAATTAGTTGTTAGACACTTATAAGCATCCAAGGTTTTGCAAAACCTGAAAAATCACCCTAAAATATAATTCTTAACATTTACAAACGTGAAATTAGTTGCATGAGTTTCAAAGACTGTCATTACATTACCTCACAGCCTTTCAGCTTCCTGGAGACAAGAATCATGAATGTAGTTCATAATAGTACTGATACCTTGCTGAATTGCTGCAGTACAGAAGTCTTCCTTAAATATTCTGATTTCCTTTAATCTTTTTGGATAAGGATTTCATAAAGTGTTTTTGCTCCTTATTTGCCTGGAGGTATACAGATCACTGGCTGTTTCTAGGACTACTTTATATATCAAGGTGTATATAGGAGAAGTTCTTGCTTAAACTGCGTAAGGCAGAATTACAGTAAATAGGCCAACAGTCTTCTGTCATCTCAGCTGTTCATTTAAATATTAATAAGCCTTTCATTTTTGTTTTTTTCCATCTAGTGCTTTGGCGGTGCTTTAGTACTGTGGTAATATTTCTTTTCCTTTTGGATGAACAAACAAGTTTATTGGTACTGATCCCAGCAGGCATTGGTGCAGTGATTGAGGTGAGTTCTTAAAGCTCTAGAACCAAATACCAGTATTTGCACCAACAGAAAAAGAATGCTGTACTAGTTACTGGAAAAATACTGCTGTTGTAGTATGCTGTCTTAGCATCATTGTTTAACTGGCTTTCAGCGGTAGAGACCGTGTCCCTTTATCAAATAACTAAACTGGAACTATCAGGTTTTTCTGGGATGGGCCAGCTGGTATTGTGGAAGCCAAACATAGAGCTATGCTGAGGTTCCTTCCTATCACACGATGTGATAGGCATCACTCCTGACCAGGCATGTATAACCATGTCAACAAGCCTTCACGGAAACATCTGTCAAAGAGCAAGCTGTGTGCCACCAGGCAGTGCCACAGGTCTGCAGCTTTCTCCCTGGCCATGACTGAGGTGCTTGGGGAAGGAGGAGACTGCTGGCTGCGTTCATTATTCCAGCAGATCACGTCCAGTCAGTGGGTTGCAGGTACTGCTTAGAAGCTTGCTTTATGTGTAGTAAAGCACAAAGTCAGCAGTATAGGGAAGGGGAGATCTCTCTACCTAGCATTGCTTGCAGATCTAATTACTTCTCAGTCTTTAAAAATAAGTTCAGGTCTCTCATGTGAAATTTTTGACTACACATCTGTTACAGTTGCAGATAATCCCCGTGGAAACAAAACAGTTCCGAATTTTTAGTTAGTGATTAAATTGTTGAATGCAAAGTCACAAAGCGATCCGTAAATTTCAGCTTATTGTATAAGACAGATTAAGGTCTTGCAAAAACTATGAACAGTAGTGTCCTAAATAGTACCGTTTCATTGACTGTAACATTATTTTTCAGTAAGTTGAGATTTTTAAGTCTGATGTATTTCTGTGTGTTAAGTTTTCTGTATCAGATTTGGCAGTGGTTTTGTTCCTATAAATAGAAATTTAGTCTTATATTTCAAACTTTCTTTAGCTGTCTGAAATTTTAACAGTTTCAGGGATAAATATAGATGCTTATAAATATGCTGCTCCTTTTGTAGAATATCTTTTCTTTCGATCCTATATCTAAATAACTAAATTTTAAAGAATCCTTGAATCTAAAGACTTCAGAAATTCAAAAGTGTCAAATGATTTAAAAATGGATCGGGTCAAGAAAAATTATGCTTTTTTTTGTTTGTTTCTAGTGGGGAAGAAGAAATAGCCCTGGTGTCTAAATCACTTTTTTTTTTTAAAAGAAGTTTTAGTAGAAACCAGATCAGGCATGTATGCTAGGGTAACAGGAATGTTCAGCTATGCTACAGGATTTAAGGTCAATTAAAACTGTTAAGAATTTGCATTTCTCTTTTATAATGAAGATGGATTTCTCGGTTGCCACTACCTAAGCACAGGCAGATCCAGATCTCATTTGGTCGTTGTGCCTGTTTGAGATTCTTCTTGGAGCTGCCCAAAGATCTGTTAAATACATCTCTGAGATCTGTAGTCCTTATGACTGTTTGGCTCCTATTGTCTTTCTCACGTGCCTTATTTTCCAGTATGTTGCTTTTGGACTGCAGGCTGGGGGAACGGTTGAAAGGATTATGTAGGAAGACTGGTGGGGGACACACTTAAATGGAAGGGAAATGTTCTGTAGATTCTGTTGAAGTAATGTCTCTCCTGTCAGCTGATGGTGAGATAACATGGTTGTCTCAAGGTGAGAATGAACATAAGGACTATACATCTCAAAGGAATTTGTCTGTTGGGAAGAGCTTTTTCACAACTCGTTCTTAACGCCTGTTTCTCATGCAGTACTAATACTGACATTGCTTCTGTAATAAGTAATTTTCTCACTTGCATCAAAGATAATGGTACAGGATTGTCTTTACTGTATTGCACTTTGTTGTTCGGAAGATGTGATGGGTGAGAAGAGAATATTGGTGTATCTGAAGTTAAACAAACAAACCTTGTCTACAGAAAGCTTCGTGGAGCATAGCTCTGCTGGTGAGCTTAATGCATTGCCTAAGTTGTTGAATCTGCATAGCAGGGTGGGTACACTGAGTAAATTTTCAGGTGCACTGAAACCTTTGGTTACATTAGGGTCAGCCCGTGGCAGCTGTACAGTAAGTAGCCGGACAATTCAGTGGATTCACTGACTTGTGCTTGTAGCCCACTACTGAAATGAGATCACCATGTCAGTGTCCACTTAATTCCTGTTAGGAGTTCTGAGGCACCTTCATCTTGCAGATCCCAGCTGACCTTGAAGGCATGTAAAAACTTGCTTGGCAGGTGGTTACTGGAGAATTCTCTAAATGCTTGGCCTGGGGTGTATGCTGGTGCTGAGAGCTGCTAACCCCCACCTAAGCGCTGCAATCCAGATATCCTGGAAGGACTATGTTGTTTCACTTAAAGTACATCATCTGATATGAAGACTCCATAGTGCATGCTCCCAGTGTTGTACTTGTCTGGTGGCACAGCATTTGACTTGTATAGAGGCACAGGCAGTGTGCTGCAATCATGCTGTTGCTGCTTTATGCAGTGGGTGCTTAAAACAGATATTCTGGGGTCTTGATTCTGAGTATCTGAATCCTGCATAAGACATTCCTTTGGATAATTCTTTGTGTACACATTTTGTTTTTGCTAATCACAGCTCTGGAAAGTGAAGAAAGCTTTGAAAATGACAATCAAGTGGCAAGGCTTGAGACCCAAAATTCAGGTATAGTAGACATTGGGCTGTTAATGATTACACTCTTGAGCTTTCCATCTGTTTCCAGGTTACTGTGCAACTTAGCTTTCAGTGAAATGGAGATTATAAAAAAACTATACAAGTTTCCGATGTACATCTTCTCTTTATGGATGACTTAATCCAAAAGCTGGATGAACATTTTCGAATTTATTAACAACTTTGATGAATTCTGTAGAAGAAAAAGCTATTTGTCTGTATTTATGGTGTGAGAAACTTGAGAGCTCCTCTGTCAGTCCTGCTAAGTCTTAACAGGTGGAACTGTGCTCCTGCCACTGTGTTGGAAAGGCATTCTTAACTGGCATCATGATTTGAAGTGAGAAACTGAATTTTTCATGAAGCTGTAGGTATAACTTCCCCATTGTGGAACTAGTAGAAGACGTGATGTGTTCTGGGGACAGGACGGTCTTTGATAAATCCTCTGGGTAAAAATTTAAGTCTTGAGACCGTTTGCAGGACATGCAGAGGCAGCTGGGATTCAAATTAACACTTTAAAGTACAATCTACATTGAAAGTTTCCCTTGTTGATACGAGAAACAGTTGTCTAATCTTCAGTGTTTACTTCACAAGAAGTACTGGGGTTTTGTGCTGCTTGAAGTCTATGTGTCTTGGGTGGCTCATAGCTCTCGTTGTTCCTTTGTCAGTATTCATGGAACTGTGTTTAAGCAGTCACAATTTCTGGAGATGTGGAGATAATCTATAACTGACCTCTTCATGCACGAAGATGGTTATGGGTTTTAATAATGGCTTTCTGTATCTGCCAGATTCTTAGTCACTTGACTTTACTTTTGCTTTGTGAACTCTGCTGTCTCAACAGCATTTTCCTAAGCAAAGAAGTCCTGGATGTTTGGCATAAAATATGAAGGGAAAAATTAAACTTTTTACCTACCCTGTATTTGGCAGGCTGCACAGGGCATTTATATGACTCTTGTATAGAAACTTATAAGAACTTGGAACTGTTACCTAGCTTAATGTCTAAGCAGTTTAGTTTGCAGTTTAAATCTCTGTTTAGGGAGTTGAATAGCAAGTGCTTTTTACCCCAGTTCTGACTTGATTATACATTTTATATGTATTGCAGTTTGGTACATACAATGACTCTGAAAAGAAAACTGAGGAGTATGATACCCAGGTAGGAGGGAATCCTGTGACTCTGATCTATAAAGTCTATCTATGTGGCCTGCTGATTGACTTGTTTCACTCTTTATTGCTACAAGTGCATTTTCCATTGTCTCATAGTTGTCAAGTGGATCATGATTATGTGGATGATCAGATAGTGAAGATTCATTCTAATAATTTATGAAAAGAAACAGTGAAGGAGTTGTTTGTTAGCTGAATCTGGTTGAAACATTTCTCTGAGAAGCAGAATTGCAAGTGATTTATCTGAAGAGAAATATCTTAAAGGGTCTTCATTCACAACTTTGAAAATTTGTATTTGTACTTGTTATTTATACTGGAGGAATGTTCATGTGCTTCCTGATTTCTGAAAGGAGTTGACGAAGTCAGGCAGTTAAGCAGAGAGCTACTCTTAGACTCTGATCTTCATGCTGCCTCTTGTTGCTTATGCTCTAAGGTCCTTGGTGGTCTGAACTGAGCACTGGAATTTTTACCACCTTCTCTAGAACTGGAAGCATATTGGAAATCATAGTAGACATTTGGAAATAGGAAAAGATTTTCAGGAAAAAAAAAATTGTGGCTGTCTTCTGGTTAATGCCATGACAAATCTGCTGTATATAAAATGTAAGCTAACAAACTATTTTCATTGTCTGTTAGGCTATGAAATACTTGTCATATTTGCTCTATCCACTGTGTATTGGAGGTGCAGGTTACTCCTTGCTGAATGTCAAATACAAAAGGTACTGTAAATCTATAAATGATCTTACACAGAATTGAAGCATTCCCTATTTTTCCCTTATTAGTAAATTGGAGATGATGGGTTATGGAAATCTGTTATTTTATTTTGCTTGATTCATAAGCTAGGAACTGGAGACTTCCTTGTTCTATATGATAGAAAGCTGAAAAGTCTAGCTCGTTTTTTAATGTCCTGTAAGCTACAGGCTGTTGTATTTAGCAAGTAACCCGCTATTACTGTAGTATAGAATTCAATAGCTTACATACATGAGTAAGCTGTGAATCAGAAGAGAAGGAAGAAATCTGCCACTGATGTTCAGAGGACTGATGAGGTGACAGGAGAGATGAGAGGAACTCAGTGGTGAAACCTGTCCAATAACAGAAAGCAGCAAAAACTGTCCCAAAATTATTTGCTCTGACCAAGAGATTCCTCTGTTACTAAATATGATAGCTAGGATGGCAAGCAAGTAAAAGCATTTTTAAGAAAGGACTCTGTATTCCTTTAGAGCCGTGGGCTTACAGCAACGTATTGATACTTCAGCAAGAGCTGAAGACTCAATATTTCATGAAAAGGTGAAACTCCTGTCCACTTTCACTCAAAATAATACAGCTAGTTCATTTTGTGTTGGAGAGGTGCAAGCAAGTATGCAGCCATGAGACTGTGTTGTAGAAAAAATCTGCAAACGCAAGCGTGGTGATGGTCATGTAGACATATTTTTTAATAGCCCTTAGGCCCCAAAGGGATGGGAGGGAGAGCAGGCGGTAGCTTAAAATAACATCAGAAAGAGCTACTGTTGCTGCATATGTGGGCTGTAGCACTTGTACTAGAAACTGGGGCAATTTCTGGGCTATTAGAAAAATAATTTTTTCAAAAGGTTCTTGTCTTAGTAAGGAGCTAACAAATATGCAGCATTCAAAAATTCTGCTTTTCTCACAAAATTCTTAAATTCATTCAGTACTGGAAAATATTATATGCCAGGTGTTCTGTGAGCTGTAGCTTAAGAAAGTGAAAACAATTGATACAGAATTTTTATCATTGTTAAATCTATTTCTAAGGAAATGTGATGGAACAAGTAATCTTAACAGTGGATTATCCTTTAATCTTGCAGGCATTTTCTGATGCATTTTTTAGATGCTTGTGGATTAGTGATATGCTGGTGCAGCTGTAATGTTGCTATTAACAAGTCACTAACACAGCCTTGCAAGTTTAATTATAAATGATGTAACCCAAGCATCACAATTACTAGCTGTTCTTACTGTCACAAGCAGAAGGATGGAATTTGACCACTATCTGTAACACTACTGTTATGTTGCTAAGATTGTGCTCCATTGAACATCTGGAAGGGGTTTTAGATGTAAGGAGTGAAAAATGTAGATTCCTTGTATTTACCTTTTCTTTTTTTTTTTTTTTTAAGTGGCTACTATAGTGGTTTGCACTGAATGGTATTTGTTGTTTGAAATTTGATAAGTCCTTACAGTGCCATATTAAGTGTCTCTTTACTATTTAGAATACAGTGTTAACTTTGCGAGCCTTAATACAGTCAAGGTTCAGTGCGCAGTATTATCTGATGTCATTTTGGGTGCAGAAGTCTTAGAATGTTCTAAAAAAGTATAAAAGCAGTTGATAAAGCTCTCCAAACTTGTCGGATGCACTGATAAACATCCTTTGCTTAAACTGCTAGCATCTTCTCTGGAGCCCTTCCTAATCAAAGGAAGATGCGAGGTGTTTAGTTCTCGTGTAAAGTAATTCACAACATAGCCATTTCTTGGACTAGTCAGCATACAGTCATGTAGAGGATGGTACAGGTACATATTTTTGGCTGAGGTGAAAAAATAACTGGGCTGTCGTCTTTGTTTGTAGCTGGTACTCCTGGTTGATTAACAGCTTTGTCAATGGTGAGTCCCTTCTTATGGTTTTTTTCCTATTCATATTTCTTCAAATGGAGGCCAAGACTCAAAAGTAGAAAATTAACTGCTATCAGCTGGATCAGTGTAAAATAGAGCAATAACTTGGCTGTAGGTTCCAAAATTATCAGAGTGATTGAGAAAGGGAGAAGAATCAACCCAAAGTGAAACAAAAGGGTTGATACATCTTCTCTCTTTTAGGAAAATGAGTGTAAATCTCTAATTGTGAAAGTATAGTTGTGTGATGTACTTCTACTGTGCATTTGTCTGTAAGTTTTCCATCTTTTATCTTCAGGAGTGTATGCCTTTGGATTCCTGTTTATGCTGCCCCAGCTGTTTGTAAATTACAAGGTAAGATTGAAAAGTGATAAAAGACTACTTTTTTAGTTTCTTCTTCCAAAATTTATTATAAATTGATATTTTTAATCCTAGATGAAATCTGTTGCACATTTACCGTGGAAGGCTTTCACGTACAAAGTAAGTAAAGCTCTAATTTAAAGATTCATGCAGTCCTTTTGGAAATAATTTTCTGTGAGGAAACAGCTTAGTATTATGTAGCTTAAGGCTGATAGTGCTTTGTTTGTTTGTTTTAAGAACTAAACTGACAGTAAAACCACGTTTGTTTGCAAACGTCTTAAAAAAAAAATAGGAACATTGATTTCCGTGTTTCATAATGACTTCCATATAACGAGAATACCTGCATCCTAGTTTTGATGATAATATTGTTTTTTTCTACTGTCAGCTGTCTTGGGTGGTGCAAATATTTGTCCTGCATATAAACTAATGTTTTCTTCTGCTTCCGCTCATAAATGCTTTCATGTATTCTTCCTTTGTGCCGATGTATTACAATTCTCCAGAACATCAGTACTTTAAAAGAAACTGTTAAAAACTGCTCAAGACATGGTGTCCAATTCTGAACAGATGATCTGGGACAAAAGAACTAAAATCTTAAAATTTGAAGTGCCTTTCATAGCTTTTCCATTTCTGTGAGCCTGCAGCAATAGCCCGAATTTCTGCTGCCTTAATATTTTTAAGGAATCATGGGGCATCTAGGAAAACAGATTGAAATGTAGCTGATAGCAGAATAGCAACGAAACAGTGTTCGATATGGAAATACAGTCAAAAAAATAAAAATAAACATCAAGTGTTTCAGACATATACTAGGCAAATCAGCATGTTTCTTAATAGAGGGGAGTAAAAGGTATATTAGCGAAGTAATTTCACAATTTTAATTCCGCAACAAAATACAACAACTGAGCAGAGACATCAGCAGTTAAATAGACAACAAAGGGACAGTATTCAAGCCAGTAACCTTTAAAGCAGTAGAATACTCTGGGTGAATAGCCTTTTCTTACAGAGAATTTATGGTTCCTGTTAAGATGCCAGAGGCTACCCACAACGAAGGCTTGTGTGTATGTAGAAAGAAGTATATGATTTCAATTATGTTTAACTTACTGGTCTTTGGAGGGGGTGATTTACTTTTTCCTAGTGGATATTTAAAGTTGCTTGCTCTCTTCTGCACTTTGAAGAGTGGAAAGAATAGTCTGAGGCCTCATCTGCCATTGTTGTTTTAGAGAGCTTTGGTTTTTTCCTTAATTTGAACTCTCTCCTGTTTTGGAAGACCTTGGCAAACGTGAAGATCAGTCTAACGTTCCAGTGTCTGTAGTCTTTACGTTTATGCTCTTTATGCTTTTATGAGGAGTTACCTTCAAATGAGGTAATCTCAAAAGAAAACTAGCTAGACTAAATACTGTTAGATGGGCTGCCTTGATGCATTCAATTTCAGTGGTTTATGAGGACTGCCTAAGTGCCTGAAGGATGGAGCATTTAGCTTTTTCTTCCTTTCATCGTTGTAGGATCACTCACTTGGGTGTTGACTTGGAAAGGCCGCCTTTTCCAACTTGCCAAGTTTTTTTCGTTGCATGACAAACCTTCTTTGCACAGGCTTGAGAAGTGCCATCCATATCCTTTGATCCCTGTGGATTGATACGTTTGTTTTGACTTGCCAGAAAGAGATTTCCTGTTGTAACTATTCAGAGCTCTCTCCTGCCCAACACCCATCATCTTCTGCTGATGCTTTGTTTCATCATATAAACATTGGTTCATTTTGAAGAGTGAGTCCTTCTCCGCTTAGCGAATACATTATTTTCCCCCTTCTTATGGTATGGATTCATATACAGCTTGCTGATATTGAAAGGAGAAGCCATGTTACTGACTCAGTTCGTTAACCCAACAGAGTGAATATTCTTTGCTGGATTTGTTTCCTGCTGTTTTTAACAAGTTGAAACAGTTTATTGCACCCTGTGATGAGTACTAGAGCTGGTGCACTGTAAAAGTTGCTTTCTAGTCCTCCCTGTAGGCTAGAGCCAGATCCAGAGGAGTTGCCCTTCTGTTTACTTTCTTTTACCTTTTCTGACAAAATATTGTTGTCTTTGCATGCTCCAAGCCTGTTTGCGTTGCTTTCCCAGCAGATGTTTGGGAATTTAAACTTTCTTACTCAGGAAGAAGTAGTGTGAAAATATTTCATTATTGCTTCAGAAACAGAACCTATAGTATGCCTAGTTGAGTGGAAATGGTGTAGAAAATTATGTCTTGGATAAGGGTTGGATGATTACTTTCAGGAGAGCACTGAAAATATTTCAAAATCTCTCCAAGGCTGTCGAGTTAATGTTCTTAAGAGCAGTAAATTAACAAGTTTTTCACAAATTTCCACAGAAAATGAAAGTGAACTGACATTTTGTAAATCTTAAATCATTTGAGTAATGAATGAATAAAAGTTTTTTGCCAGTTTCTTTTAAAGATTTCACTGAAGTTGAATCCATGTTTTTCCCCTTGCATAGCAATACTCACTCTTACCTGAAGTAGTCCTACTTCCTTTTTACTTGTAACTATAATTATGTGGTCTGGAGTAGACACCAGCATGGTCTTCATTAAAAGAAAGCACTTTAAAGTTTGCATTAATTAGTTTTTCAGCGTAACCCTTAAGTATTGTTAGAAATATGGAAATAGTCTCTGTTCCTACTGAAAAATATAGTTCTAGGAAGCCTGTTTCCTGCAGCTTTGTACGACAGATGACTTAGTTTCTTCACAGCCAACTGAAGTATACTTTCTTCTATTTGTAGGCATTCAACACCTTTATTGATGATATATTTGCTTTTATCATCACTATGCCAACATCTCATAGGCTGGCGTGCTTTAGAGATGATGTCGTGTTCCTGGTCTATCTTTACCAAAGATGGTATGCCTTTCTTTAATATTAATCAGAGTTTTTACAACGCTGTAGGTGGTTGCAGTCTTATTGCTATAAAGAACTATGAAACAGTTTGAGATAGACTTCAAGCAGAATTTTTATACTTACACCATAGTATATGTACTGTGTATATATATAGTGTGTTTATATAGAGAGAGCATGGTCTGGATAATGGTAGTTGTCTGTATGCCTGACGAAGGGAACGTTGAGCAGGGGATCCTGAAAAAGAGATGTCAATACAAATAAGAGGAGCAAAAGCACTTTCCCATAACTGACTATTCCTGGATCCTTTTTAGCACGCTAAGAGAGTAGTCAAGAAATTCCTCTTCTCGGAGCACTCTCAGAATTTTTGTCAAATACCCCTTCTCCCTCTCCAAAACAGCAGTCCTTCTTTTCAGCAGATAGTTTCACATTTGCAAGTTACAAAAAAAATTAACCTGAAACATGAGTACTTGAAGTAAGGTGAAGGAGAGCAATTCTTAAGCTTGTATTCAGAAACCCTCTGAGGAGTTCTGGGCTTTTAACCCTTGCTGAGGGGCTGCATGCCTACATATGCTCAGTATCTGAGGCGTGCTTTCCAAGCTGCTCTGCAAGGCACTAGTGAAGGATGTTTTCTGATGAGTGATTGCCGGGCTCTGCTTTCTTCTTTATCTAGTTTCCAGACACAAGTTATCAGGTTCTCCGGTAAGTTGAGTATCTGGCAAGTTTCAGGTTCTTTAAGTAACTAAAATCAGATGGGGAAGAAGGCTATATGCAGTCATCATTGAAATATTGTTCATAAGTGAAGCTACAGAAGGTGTATTCTTGTTCCCAAGAATAAATATTTAGATGTGGAGCAAACAAAAATTTTAAGCCTAGTTCACATGATACCAGAATATATGGATATGTACATCTAATCATTAATACTAAATGGGAACTTTGGTTTTAGGTTTATATAATCGCACATTAGTGCAGTAAAATAGGTCCCCTTCCGAGATATTTTTCTAGAAATCAAGAGCTCAACAACTTCTGATAGGGGCTGGACACTAGTTTCAAGTTTGAGAAGTATCCTGGATTGCTTGAGAAATAATCCAGCCAGGCTTTAGGGGAGCTAATACATCTCTTAAGAGGCTCTGTTATGAGACAGCTGGTTAAGTCTTAATGTGAAGAAGCTGATGTATCTGTAGCTAATCTTTAAAACTGTCGTATTTTTTGCCACAAATGGGAATAGAGAATATGGTGAGAAAGAAATTCACTTTTAAAATTAAGCAGCGCAGAACTGCTTAATTCCTCCAGGTAGCAGACAATATTGTCACTAATCCTTTGTTTTTTTCTGCCAGGCTTTATCCTGTGGATAAGAGCAGAGTGAATGAGTATGGAGAATCTTACGAAGAAAAGCCAAAAAAAAAAGCTCATAGAGAATAACTAAGAATTGAAGAAGATTCTGACCCCTGGACTCTTACTGGCTTCATGTATTATCTGGTCTTAAGGAAGGAAAAACTTATTTAATAAGAGTATTTTTAAAGCTTATGACAGAACTACATGGACAATACATCTATATTGCCAAAATCTAGTTTTGATATCCTCCTATTTCAAGATCCTCTTTGTCCTCACAAGGTCCGCAGTCTCCCAGATGTCATTAAATAAACTTCCTGCAGTTAAACTTCTCTTCAGTGAAAACCTAAGTGTCCTGACCGTTGTAATTAATATCCAAATCTACATTTTTAAGACAACTCACTAACTGGAATTGTGGTGCCTGTGCCACTAGGCTATGAAAAGTGAAAAAACAAGCCAGTGTGTTACAGCAGAATCAAGCATTATTGCCAAACTGGAGGCTGTCAAAAATAAAATGTGTAGTATAATGGATTATATGCTAATTGCAAGTCATTCTCATTTGATAATGGAGATAATGGGAATTCTAGAAATCATGATTAAAGTTGTAAGTTGTATGTGGGCATTTAAGTTCATAGCTTAAAAAAAAACTTGTTGGAAATATAGGATGAGAGACATGGGGTTGTTAAAATCCAAATTCTGCCACGTTCTTAGCCCACAACATGGCAGAGGGTTTCAGTTGTCTTAAACTGAACGAAGACGTGAAAAAACTGTAACACGATTTCTTTCAATATGTATCCAAGTTTTTATAAATCCTTCTGCGTTGTTGACAAACCTTCTGATTTCTTGGCATAGCAGGTATTCATATAATGCAAATCATTTTATGTGCTAGGAAAGTCTCTTAACACATCTTAAATTCCTCATCATGTGGTACCCCAGTGACCTACTAGGCCATTTCTCTCATGTTTCAAAGGGAATAATTCCTTGGTCTTTCCCCTCTCCGTCCCTACCGCCTTCTATTTATAAGATGAAACACACATCATTCAAGTGGAATGATTTTGCTCAGATACAATACAGGTTCAACAAACTACCTGGATACAGAAGAAAAAAAAACAGCCTGCTGAAGAACAGGTGTCTTCCTTTCACACAATTTAAAATCCATATTCCATGGGAACAGTTCATTAAGGGAGGTATTTTGATCTGTTTCTTTCAAATTAGTAAAAATAATCAGGTTGAATTATTATACCAAAATTCAAACTTCACAGCTATATCTAGAAACCATGGCCCTAGATTTTTAAAAGCAAATTTCTTAATAAGTGAAATATAGAGTGCACTCCTTTCAGCAGCAAATAAAATGCAATTAAAAAAAATCCAAAAGGCAGAATTCTAGTTTCCAATTCTAGTTTTGCTGTGGCCACTAAGTTTACAAATTAACCCTAATGATTCTTAAGTTTCTTTATTAAATTGCATGCTCTTTGTGCGAGGCTATTTAACTTCAATTTGTCATTGACTGAAAATATTAATTTAATAACCTTGAAGAACACAGATCTACTCCTATAGTCCGTAACTACTTTATGAAGTGGATTTTACCCAGTTCTGGTACTTCAGAAGTCTGAATGTATAAATACTCTGGTCCCAGAAAGATACAGAAATGTGCCTAACTTCTTTTGTCACAAACTACAGTCTGTCTTACACTGAAGTCCTCCTTGCATGCTACTGGCAATGGAAAGGAGTCATCTTGTACCTGATGTGGATTTGTTTGGAAGGAGGTCTTTGCTGTTAGGCAAACTAATTTGGGACTCCTGTTTCATAACAATAGTTAAATGTAAGTGTGTGAAATTTTTTCCTGATATAAATAATGCACATAGCAGATTCCCTTTTTGTGCCATTTCAAAACAATCAAGTTATTGGTTCTTCTAGAATAGCTTCTGAAAGTCCAGGATACCATAGTCGGGTATTTCTAATGTTTCATCACTCGTTTTTGTATGTAGCTGTTGAAGAATCACTGGCACCTTTACATACTGTGAGTTTATTGGTATTCTGTCCTGCATTTCTGATGACAATGACCTCATAATATCGCATACAGTAGTCATAAAGAATATAAAATTAGGACATTTTAAGTCTTTTAAATGAGCGAGGCTTTCCTGTTCAAGTCATTGTTTTATGCATTCCATTTCCAAATAAAAGACTTGGCATACGGGATAGAGAGTTACCGTTTGTTGTTGGAAAGATGGTGAAGAACTACGTAAGCAGTGTAGCTTTCAAGATATTAAATGTTTTAACTTTCTAGTTGTGGAAATGACATCAGCTGAAAACAAAAATGTGGTTCTATATGTGGTTAATGCAGGAGAAAAACTTCCTGTATATAAAATTTCATTGGATGTGTTGCAGCTCATGCCGGATTATCAGTATCTGTGATCCATTTAAGAGATCAAGAGGAACTTAGAAACTTCCTCACTTCTAATAAGGTTGACTGCGGTAAGCAACTTGGTGACCGTCTCACGTGCTCGTCTTGTAATGGCTTTGGAAGTTAAAATATTAGAGCGATGTGGGGTTGGGAGTGGGGCTGTTTTAGAGTTAATTGGGCAAATCATCCTGTGCTTCTGGAAGATACTCTTGCACAGCACTGACGAGTGCCTAGTAACACAGCAGTCATGGTTCCCTAAGGACGTAAGTGACGAAAGGCAGCTGGCAGCGCTTTCCGCGGGCGTACGCCACCTGTGGCTCAGCGCCTCTTGGCTGCGTTACGGGGAGCGTGCCGTACGCCCACACAGGTCTTCCAGTGCCATACCCTGCTATTTACGGCTCGTCTTCACCCGCTGCTGAACTGTGTTCTCCAAGAGGTGACCTTCTGCCCTTACGGCTTGTTTCCCTGGAGCCATGAATTACTAAACGGGCAGCAGCACAGGTTTTCTCTTAGCAGCAAAGCGCAAGAAGCCAGCTCTGCTCTGCTGCTGTCGCTGCGAGAGCAGGTGCTGTATACGTTGCTGATGTGTAGACTCAGCACAAGTATATGTTCCCTTTTGATACGGCAGTACGCTCCAGCAGTTGTCAGCTCCAGCATCTGTACCTTGGCACCAGAAGCATTAAGACAGATAATTCTGTAATTTGTCTGCTTTTAAACATCACATTTTCCCTTTTTTTTCCTCAGAAGACAAATCTCATGTTGAGGAAGTGAAACGTGATCATTTACTAGTAATGCCGCTCCTCTTTACATTACAACTTCTGGCTTTTCAATATCATAAGGTCTAAAATAACGCAGGCGTAAAGGCACCTCGGGAGGATACCCAGTACCAGCACAGCATCTTCCCCACCTTGCCCCTTACAGACTAATCAGGCTTTCCTGACAGTCCTGTGTAAAACTGCCTGAGGGAATAGATCTAGCTGTAGGAGCTGAGAAATAAAGCCAGAAAGAGCCCAGCTTTCCCTGATGCCCAACGACAGTCTCTGACTGCTTCCCCTCTTAGGCTACGAGAGGCTTGGTTCTGTACCTGCAAGGATCCATGCACTTTTCCAGTGGTTATAGACACATTTAAGAATTTCCTCTTAGTACAGCGGGGAAACTGTGATGTCTCCCATGTTTTCATCCGTCTGCGTTAAATATGACTGCTCCTTCTTAAGGATATCTGGAGCTAATCAGTTTGCTCCAGTTTTTCCTTTATGCAATTCTCCTATTTCTTACTGCTCCTTTTAATATCGGGTCCCCAAAAATCCTGTATTGTCTTTTTTTTTTTATCCTAACCCCCACCCTGATGCATCAAAAGGAACAAAACACTTTAGATTCAAAAGACAAACACTTTAACACTGGGGGATTCTGGTTCATGTCTGCCTATGTTCGGTTTAAAGAATAGGATAGCTTCTCCCCTTCTCCTCCCAGCTTTCTGTTTGGCAGTACTCTCTCCTTTTAGTCCTTCCCATATGGTACCCATAAAACTTCTTGCAAGCTGTTTCGGGTATAGTGTGTACCAGCCTCTCCGTTCTGGGCCCCTAACGTTCTCCTCAGTCATCCACAGCTCCACAATCCTTATTAACTTAAGACAGAGCTCTTTGATGGTTGCCTTTATGATGATTTGTTTTCCTTTCTGTTCTGGCACTAATGGAGTCTTGCACGCCTGCAATTATAGACACATTTAAGAATTTCCTCTTAGTACAGAGGGGGAACTGTGATGTCTCCCAGGTTTTCATCCATCTTACTCTTAGTTTAGACTTCGAAAAGTTCACTCTGAATGTTTTTATTAGGCATTAATTGCCTTTAGCAGTCTCTAGCCGCCTGTTAGTCTGTGTTGAGCAGCCTAAAGCCGGGTAGATGTTTCATTGCAGTGGTTCATCTGCATGCTCTGGTCCAGCTAACCACCTGGCCGCTGAAGCAAGAGCCCTTGAGCATAGACTTGGGAATCGCAGCTACGCTCTAAGCTCCATTCAGAACTCCAGGCCTGGCACAGCTCCAGCTCAGCGCCGCGAAACGCCCGATGCCTGGCTGGCGGCCAGCCGGCGGCAGCTATCCAGCACGCTTTGCCTCCTCGCTGCCCTGCAACCTCCCATCTGCATCACTTGCAAGCTTCAGCTCAAAGAGTCGTTGCAGGTACCTAGTTTGGACTGACTTCCCCAGGATCTGCTGGAGTATAGCCTCTACTTTTCCAACTGGACTTAGCAGTTTACATTTCCTGTACTGAAATTCTCAACCCTTGCTACATCGGCTGTTTAGTTGCCATCAGAAGCAGGCCTTTCATTTGCCTAGTGCTGACCATGAGAATAGAAAGGAATAAGCAGTGTTTCATCTGGTAAAACCTCAACCCAACAAACCCTTCATCAACTTGCTTGAGAAAGAATTGGTTAGCCTCACCCTCTCTGCATCCCAGAAGTCATTACAAAGATACATAGGAGGAAAAAAAACTTGAACCAGGAATTTGTGGTGTTTCCAAGCTGACTCTGATTTCTTAAACTTGGGTATCTGAGAAGATTAGTGTCAGAGGACCATGCAATCTGAAAAAATCCCAGTCACAGACCTTGACTCCATTATCCCTGGAACACAGTAAGCGTTGCTCTGCAGCCTTATGCAGGCTACCTCTGATCCTCTTTAGTTATGCCAAATGTGCAAGCAACAGCAGTACATGATGGATCTGTTTGCTTATTATCAAAAACCTCCACTGAACAGCAGTTCGAAAAGCAGACGAAGATACAAGGCTCTGCGAGCATCCATGTCCTTCACTACTGCTTTCTTCAACCTGTCACTTCACAGAATTAGAATTTCAAGAAGTAGCTGTTGCTTACAAAAAGGGAACAAAACCACATTCATCCCTTTTGGGGAAGGGAGCGGGGAAAAGAAGAAAGTGTTCTTTGGTTATGCTGTGTTTTTAAATGATTGCTTATAAATACCTCTAGCTGGAGTGCCAAACAAGTCCCTTAGACTTTCTAGTTTTCTATCCCAGGATTTCAGAAAGGATTGGGGTCTTCTCCTGCTAATCAGCTACAGCTATTCTCACTCTGCAACAATCTTAAAAAAGCTGCTCTTTTCTGCTGACTTCTGCATTTCTAAAGGAAGCACAGTCTTTGACTGGAAGTCTCCCAGTGGCAAACGCTAATTTAGTTCATATACAAAACAATTATGTCATTCTGCTGAAGATTTGACCAGCTGAAGGATCTGTTCTTACATTCAGCTATCAGCAGGATCGTATATTTTGCTTCTTTCAGATTACTCTTCCCCAGCATCTTTTTCCCAGGTTAAATGTAGCTCCATAGTTCTTTCTTGGGACCGTATCCTGGCATCACAGTACTGGGGCAGAGCTCCAAAGGACTCAGCAGAGAAGTGAAAGGATATTCCCTTCTTCAACGGCCAACTACAACTCTTTTTTAGGGTTAGGCTGAAAATTTCTTATCAGAATGGACCGTCTTTGAAGTGAGATAGTCACACCTCGGTTCACCAAGGCCAAGAGTAAATGCTGAGAAAAGTGCTTTGTTTATAGGAGCAGAATTAGACTCTAGCACGCAGAGCTCATCTACCACTGGACCATTTCTGGACGCTACTAAGGTTTAGCGTGCGTGGACTCTCATCCCACTGCCACGGGGGCAGGACTTGCTTTACATTGGGCTGTCGGGCAGCCTACACTTCTGCCTTCTGGCACAACGAGTCACAAACACAAACTGAGCAAACTTAGAGCACGTGTACAGCGTTACACATACAAATGTAACCCTGAGAAGGCACTTTTTTTGCTAGTGCTCCTGGTTGGTGGCAGGTACCAAGCAGCCTCTGCAGGGAAATGCTGGTTTTCTTTCTCCTTCCCTCAAATACTCATGTATAATGAGACAAGCCTTTTCTTGTATGGTAACACTGTGCTGTAGGTTTGTGAGCTTGGATTTAAGTGTAAGGGTTAGGATATTAAAGTTGAGTTACACTTACTGTTTCTTACACAGCTGGCCTCCCCCGGGGGTACAAGCATAGGACTGAGAGCAGAGTTCCCACCACCCAAGAACAGATACATAAACTGCAAATGGTCTATTAATGGTCACCGAGGAATGCCATCCAAGGGGCTGGGTAGAACAAGGTTCTGGACGCAAAAATGAAACAAAGAACCCATTTGAAAAACCTCCCATATATGGTGAAAATGCAGAGGATTACAAGGCATAAAAGATGGTCCAAGAGCCCCCTGCAAGAACAGGAAAGAATTTTATAACAGGGAGAGAATGCTCCCGCATTAACCCCAGGCAAGGACACTGTGTCTGATCAACACCACCTCTTCACTGCCAGCAGGTTCCCCGCCCCTCCGGTAAAGGAAGAGCATTGCTTTTTGAGTCACCTTTTGCTACTGCAGGCTCTGCATTCATATAGTAAAAAAAATAACCCACTGAGATGTAAAGTATTGAGAAAATAAAAATTTTAGGGAGCCAACTGTGCACACATTTTCTGCTCTACCTTTCCCATGTAACAAGGTCACGGATGCTGCACTTAGGCAGAGTAAATTTGGATGCAAATTGGTGGATGATGCAGGCATCTTCAGCACTAAAGTAGGAGTCAAAGCCTGAGAGCAACCGGACAGACTACACCTGGGCTACAAAGAGATCTGCGCCAGAGGGAACGAGTTTGTGCGGAGGTCTCAAAACTTATGAGTCTCATCTGCATGAACAGAGGCATGTCAACACAGTGTGAGCTTGCACAAAGTAGTAATTCAGTAGGGACTGAACCCATGGTGTTGTGGTTTAACCCCAACCAGCAACTAAGCACCACACAGCTGCTCACTTGCTACCTGCCCCACTCTGGTGGGACGGGGGGAGAATCGGAAGGATAAAAGTGGGAAACAAACTCGTGGGCTGAGATGAAAACAGTTTAATAATTAAAAAGAGATAATAATTAAAAAATAAAATTGGAAGGAAAAGAAAGGGAAGAAAAAAATTAATAGAGAGGAAAATAAAGCCCAGGAAAGACAAGTGATGCAAATGAAAACAATTGCTCACCACCAACCGACTGATGCCCAGCCAGCCCCTGAGCACCAGCCTCCCCGCTAGCCTCCCCCCAGCTCTATATGCTGAGCATGACGTCATATGGTATGAGATAGCCCTTTGGTCAGCTGGGGTCAGCTGGCCCAGCCGTGTCGCCTCCCAGCTTCTTGTGCACCCCCAGCCTCCTCGCTGGTGGGGTGGGGTGAGGAGCAGCAAAGGCCTTGACTCTGTGTAAGCACTGCTCAGCAGTAACTAAACCATCCCTGTGTTACCTGGGCTGTTTCCAGCACAAATCCAAAACACAGCCCCATACTAGCTACTGTGAAGAAATTTAACTCTATCCCAGCCAAAACCAGCACACATGGAAAATTAATTTCTCTTCAAACTCTCTACTACTGAAAGGCAGCGTGAGACAGTGAGGAAGAGTGTGCCCGAGGAAGAGCAAAGTATATTGCACTTGGGCATGGCTGGCTGTCAGCCAAGAGGCTGAGAAAAGGATCAAAGAGTTTGTGGAGGAAATATTGGGACTGAGGGGTGAAAAGCAACACTAAACATTGATTAAACAGAATTGAAGAGAAAAGTTCAAAGTTTGACCAGCACAGGGTGTGTCTGACGCAATGAACACCATGACTCTGAGGAGGCAAATGTAGGAGGAGAAGGAAGGGCTAAACATCTGTTTCAAGGAGCAACAGGCAAGAAGGGAGAAGCTGACTCAAACAGAAAGGTTGGGGCTGGTGTGAGAACAGAGACACACCGTTCAGGGACCATCACGCACACTGCGAGAGACACACAGTGGCCTGGAAAAAGCAGTTAAAAGGAGGAGAAGGGACCACTGCAACTCTCAGGGAGAGTCCTGATCCAAAGGATTGGGATGAAGACACGTGGGAAGAGCCAGACCCGTTTAAGTCTGGTAACTGTAATAGTAATAGTGCTAGAAAGGGCTTGCTCCCCCACAGCACATGCCCTGCTGCAAGATGAGCTCTGTAACTCAGGAAGCCGGCCAGAGAAACAAATGGCACCTCCAGTCAGCAAGACCACTGTAAAGGCAACTAAGGCTGAAGATGCAGCCGAGCAGAGAAGAGAGCAAGTCACTGTTATGGAAAGCTTCATTCCACAGCAGGTGAAAGCCGTGACAGGTATGGGAGCCCGAAAAAGGGGTTACACTGAGTAGCTCGTTAAACTGGAGGGATGTCCTTGATTAACAGCATATGACTGTACGGATCTAGCTCAAGCAGCAGCCTCAGGGTGAGACGGGGACCAAGGTCAGCCACATTGGCTGAAGATCACCCAGTCAGTGATGACTCAGACTGATGGAAGTGATGGATCATTAAGGGGTCTTACTCTGACAAACTGTGCTGGGTCTAGCTGAGACAGAGTTGCCTTTCTTCACAGCAGCCTGTACGGTGCTGTGCTTTGAATCCATGACTAACAGTGTTGACAACACACCAACATTTTGGCTATGGCTGACCAGTGCTTGCACAGCGTCAAGACTTCTTTTTCCCACTCTGCCCCCACAATGAGTAGGCTGGGGTGGGCAAGAGGCTGGGAGGGGATGCAGCTGGGGCAGCTGACCTGAACTGACCATTCCGTACCATATAACCTCATCCTCAGCAAATGTAATGTTGACTCCTCCAATATGCCATAGTTATCAATGCGTTCACTAAATCCATTCTCTGTTATGGAGGTAGTCAACTTCCACAGCAGAGTTCTCAGACTTACTGCTAGGTAGTCCCCACGATCTCCTTTGGGATCCTTGGCATCATATTTTCACGGCTTGTGATATCAAAACATTCAGGCGTGATACAGGTAGTTGTTCAGTCACTGAGTTCCCTTAAACTCACTGGTAGATACCGTCTGATCATGGAGACTCAATGATTTTTGAACACTTCCTCTCTATTGAACAACATAATTCGTAGTACTTGAGCTTGAGACAGATCACGCTGTGTGCAAAGATTTGATACAGGACCCCTCTCAAGTTCCTTATGTAATTTCATCAGTATTGCCACGATTGCCCTAAGTGTTCCTTCTCTACTTTTACACTATGGGGCTTCCTGGCAAGCTGTCCCACTGCCGATGTTTGATGTTTCTTTCAGCTTTGGAAAGTTAGTCATCAAACTATTCTGATTTTGTTTTATTAGTTTTTTACTTTTCTGTTTGAACACAGCTTCAGGTTTTTGAAAGACACCTTTCTTCTTCTTGTGACACTTCTCATAACAGTTTCCTTTCAGTCTTCTCAAAGGGACCTCTAAAAGAGAGACACATTTGCAGTAAGTGTGTGTCTTTAAACAGTCATTACTGAAGCTAGACCTAAACATAACATCTTATTTCCTTTCACTTCGCTGTTGGATTATAAAAATGGCATTTTATTTTTATCACTGCACTATCATCATCCATTCCCAGGGTAACCCCCTTTCACAGAAGCTGGCCGTAAAGCAGGATGTGGATAAGATTTAAGTATGCCTTGAAGGATAAATTTTGTTGAGGAGAACTGTGACTTCATTATTTGTACAGATCTGGGTTCCCAGTACAAGAACGACATGGATATACTGGAGTGAGCCCAGCAAACTTGCCACTAGCAGCCACTAAGATGATTAAGGAGCTGGAGCATCTGACAATGTGGAGATGCTGAGGCAGCTGGGATTGTTTAGCCCCAGGAAGGAAAGGCTCAGTGGGGATCATATCAAAGTGTATAAATAGCTGATGTAAATGAGATGGATTCAAACTCTTTCCAATGGTATACAGTGACAGGACAAGAGGCAGTGGGCACAAATTAAAATACAGGAAATTCCACTTAAACGTGAAAAAACTTTTTACTCTGAGGGTGATAAAACACTGGAGCAGGTTGCCCAGAAAGCTTGTGGAGTCTCCATCCTTGGGGATATTCAAAACCTGATTAGACATGGCACTGAGCAATCTGCTGAGCTCTAAGTGACCCTGCTTTGAGCAGGGGGGTGGACTAGACACCTCCATAGGTCTCTTCCAGCCTCAGCTATTCTATGACTCCGTGATTCTATTCTTTTCCTTATTCACCCTTGTAAAAAATAACTTTATTCCTATTCCATGTCACTTCATTCCCCCACTCCCTCCTGAATTCTCTCCCCAGCCCAACGGCAGACACACAGAAAATCATGTGGTACCTGTAAAAAGAAACAGGAGGAAAGAGACCCCCTTATCCTGGCCGCAGCAGCCCTCCTCTCCCCCTCCACCACTGCTGTGGTCATTGCCACCACGAAGGCATCAGCAAGAGGCACAGGTAGGGACTTACTGAGGAACTTCGCAACAGTTGGTAGAAAGGGTCGAGAGACCTCTTCAGAAATTCAGCCTGCAGCAACACCTACAACCCAGCCATCTGCAATGGACATGTCAACCAGCTTTGAGAACATGGATCTGCTACCGCCAGAGCTAGGGCCACATAGTTGCAGCCTCGCCTGCAACCAGCATGTTCTCAGCTGTGGGCACGTCCTTCACTACCACCACAACCCAATTGCTTCCCTGGACACTGGTCCTGGGCTGCACCTCCTAAGGAAGATCCACTGATAGAAAGGCATAGACCAATGTCAACCTCTTCAAGGAGACCCTAAACATCAAGATCTCACAGAGGGTCCTCCTCACCCTCATGCCCTTGCTTTCTCCAGTGTCCACCCACTGGCTGCTGAGGAGGACTCCATCGTGGCAGTCAGGGGTCGGGTTGTCATCTCAAGGTGAATTAATCCCTTTGTCTTCCTCCTCTTCCTCTTCTTCTTCCTCTTTCTTTCTTCCTGAACACGTTCCTCACAGGAAACAGTGAACCTTGTGTTTGCCACATGCCTAGCTGCATTAGACATCACCGCCGGATTCTACGTTGAGGGTGCCGTCACCTTTGGAGCAATGTGGGGAGGGGAGAAATACATGCAAAATAGACCCACCAGAGGTCAGACCAAGGCCATCAACCTTACTCTGCCCTAGGTGCAGCTGCTGATGAATCCAGCCTCATCTCCAAATCCCCTGCCCTTCTGTATGGAGTGGCAGTGCAATATTTCAGTTACAGCATTGCTGAGGTCCCATGAAACCTTCTGGTGTTATCACTCTCCCTCCTTTGGGAGTGCCATCTGCTGCCTATCATCTGTGTCAAGGGGTAAAGGAGTCTGGCAAGCAGGCAATGCTGAACTGGGAGTGATGTAGGAATGCCTCAACTTGAAGGCCATCAGGTGCCAAGGAGTTAACTCCTCAGCCATGCTGATGTCAGGAGATGAGCTGCTTTTCTCCCTGGAAGAGATTAATTGTTTTAGAAGGAAAGTAGGCCAGTCCTCAATGAGCAGGAGATGGATCATGGCATGCAGCATTGGCCCTTCCCCAACAAGTTATCCCCTTTCCAGATCCAGCCTACCATGTCATTGCTCATACAGGACTGTCCCATACATTTGACTGTCCCTCTCTGAACCTTTTCTAATTCTAGTACATCCTTTTTGAGATGCAGAGACCAGAACTGCACTCAAGGCGCAGGCAAACCATGAATTTATGCAATGGCATAATGACATCCCTTTTATTCCTTCCCAATCATTCCTAACATGTGATTTGCTTTTTTGACTGCTGCTGAGCACAATGCCTATTTGTTTCATGTAACCGCAGGGTCTCACTCCTGAGTGCTACTAATCAGCTCAGAACCCATCATTTTATATATGAAGGTAGGAACGTGTTTCACCTCCTTGCCATACTTGATTTATCAGCATTAAATTGCATCTGCCATGCAATTGCTCAACGACTCAGTCTTGTAAAGTTGTTCTGCAATTTTCTAGTCTGCTTGTGTCCTTGCTGCTTGGAATAACTTCATCCCATCAGCAAATCTCCCCACTTACTGCTTATTTACAGTACTTCTGGGTCATTTATGAAAGTTACGCCGTGCAGACTAATGTGGAACTCTGGTGGGGATCTTCCTCAGCTGAAAGAACTGACTATTTATCCCTACTTCTATTTCTTATCTTTTAACAATAATATATCTGTACCAGAACCTTGCATTTTTTTTTATTATTATTGATAACATTTCCTTGCAAAGGTTTTTGGAAATTCAAGTAGAATATATCAACCAGATCACCCTAATTTTCATGTCTTCCCAACCCTTCATAGAACTCAAAGAGGACTCCCTTTTATGGGAGCAATGTTGACGAAGCAACTTCTATTTCTCCCAGCATCTACTAATCCTATAATCTTACATTATTTCTGCTAATTTACCTGGAATAAACATCAGCCTTAGAGACCTACAGTTCCGCAGAACTCCATTGCAATCCCTTTTACAGTCTGGCATCAAGTTTGCTACCACGAAGTCTTCAGATACCAAGGAAAGTTTTGAGTAGGAGGTTACACACCACCATAAGCCATTTGGCTTCTGCGTTCACGAGTTTGATGAGAAGCCCAGGACCAGCCAGTCGGTTATTTTTACCACTTACTCCGTTCGCCTCCGCCATAACCTCTTCTACAGTTGCTCCTATTTCAGACAGATCCTCTATGGAGTGCTGATCCTAAAAGGGGTTCCTTGGAAGGGAATCTTCCTGGTTTCTTCCAGAGGAAATCTACCGTAATAAACTAGCAAGACTCACTTCAAAAACTTCTCCAACACCTTCAAAACTTTCTCCAACGCCTTTCTTGACTGCAGTTCACACCATCCCAGGCACCATGAAAATACACAGCATGAGTTACCCACCGAGGAGAATCTACAAAGCTGTGTTTCTGAAGACAAAGGCCGACTCCGGCCGGAGCCGGAGGCCCTGCCGCGCACCGGCGGCAGCCCGCGCCGGTTGGGTGCCTGACGGACGGCCCAGCCCGGGCCCGCGGCCGCACCGGACGGCGCCGGAGGAGGGAAGCGGCGCCGGAGCTGGACAGCGGCCTCCCGCCCCGCCCCGCCCCGCCCGGCCCCGCCCCGCCCGGCCCCGCCCCGCCTCGGCCGCCGCCCCTCCGGGGCCACGTTGGGGCCCGGCGGCGCCGGGACGGAGCAGCCGGGGCGCGGTTTTGGAGGGCGTTTTCTTAATTTTTTTGTTGTGGTTAAATAACACTTTTTTTTTGTCGTTTGAAGCAGCGGCTCCCAATTGCCCGGCGGTGGCGCGGAGCTGCGCAGCGCAGCGTAGCGGTGCGGGAGGGAGGGAGGGAGGGGAGCGCGGGGCCGCCCCGGGTGGCGGCGTGCTCCGTCTCCACAACATGGCGGGCGCGGAGCCCTTCGCGGCCGTGCTGGCCGCGCTGCGCGGGTGCTACGCCGAGGCCGCCCCGCTGGAGACCTTCATCCGGCGGCTGCGGGAGAGCGGCGCCGGGGAGGCCGAGGTGCTGCGGGGCGACGACGCCCCCTGCTACCGGACCTTCGTGGGGCAGTGCCTGGTGTGCGTCCCCCGCGGGGCCCGCGCCATCCCCCGGCCCTTCACCTTCCAGCAGGTAGGAGGCAGGGGCGCGAGCGATGGCCCGCTCGCACCTGCGTCGGGCCCGGGGCGGCCGGAGCGGCGCAGCCCTCGCTGAGGAGCGAGCCCTGCCGGGGGCCCGGGGCGAGGCCCCCCCCCCCACCCCCGGGGCAGCGGCTGGCGGCGCGGGGCTTCCCCGGCGGCTGGCGCCAGCGGCGAGGGGCGGCCGTCGGTCCCGGGGACCGCCGAGACGGCGGCTGTGCGCCGCCGCCCGCGCCGGCTGGCGGGCAGCGCGCTTCCTGTCCTCCATGCGTGCGCGGGGGCGGCGGCCCGGGCCCTGCGCCCCTCGTGGCCGCTGCCCGCCGGGCCTCCCCGCCCGCCCCCTCCGGCCCCCGCCGCTGCCCGCTCGTAGCCAGCGGGGAGCAGCGGGGGGAATCATCGCCCCCCCTCCTCTTCTTGGGGGCGCGGGCGGGCGAGCAAAGCCCGGGTGCCGGCGGGTGGGCGGTAGGTAGCCAGGAGGTCTGCGTGCCCCGGGCTCCCCGGCTCTCCCCTCGCCCGGTGAGGTAGGGGCCAACCCACCGAGCGTGGCCGGGGAGCAACTGGCAATGAGCCATGCCGCTTTCCCACTCTGAGAGGGTAGAGAAGAGGGGGGAACACCGCTTGCGGGTCGGCGCTTAAGCAGAAGAAACCTTTCAGGGAGGAAAGGCCGCTTTTCTCTGGGAGCCACTGTGTGCGCGAGCAAAACCCTGCTACGGTAGGGAAGAAGCTTTGCGAGCTTGTTGAGTGAGTTTGAGAATTGTGAACTGAGTCGTTTAGTTCAACTTTTCTTTCTACGTAAAAGGAAATGGAGGCCTCGAGAAGATCAGCGTTCGTTCCCTGGAGGTTAGAGCCTGTGCGAGCACGTATCTACGGGCAGAGTGACCTGAAGGCCTCAGAGCCTGGGTTGCTGAGGGAGCCAAGAGAGTAGCGTAGGGTGTTTCCTGGGCATGAAAACGAAGATCAAAAGGGCAGACGTTAAAAAGACTTCCTTAAAGCTGTAGGCTCGTGTTGCTGCATGTAAACATCTTGTGGTGCGCTTGAAAAGCTTTTTTTTTTTTTTTGGGGGGTATGGCACTTGCAAATTACTAATATTGCTTTGAAAGGGTTTGATCTAAAGCTGATGTCCAGGATGGTGTATCTTGCGTATCTGTTTATTTAAAGCGTATGTTGTGTTTCATGGAAGAGTTGGTGATCAAAGCTAATTTTCTCTCTTTCTTCAGTTATCTAGTCAGAGTGAAGTCATCACAAGAGTCGTTCAGAGACTGTGTGAAAAAAGAAAGAAGAATGTCCTCGCATATGGATACTCCTTACTGGACGAAAACAGTTCTCATTTCCAAATCATGCCGTCTTCAAATATATACAGCTACCTACCCAATACTGCAACAGAAACTATTCGTATCAGCGGCCTCTGGGAAACACTGCTGAGCAGGATAGGGGATGATGTGATGATGTATTTGTTGGAACACTGTGCAATCTTTATGCTGGTTCCCCCTAGTAATTGTTACCAAGTTTGTGGGCAACCCGTTTATGAACTTATTTCACATAATGTAGACTCATCCCCAGTGTTTGTTAAACAAAGGCTTTCAAAGCATAAACGTAGCAGCTTGCTTGACTATATGCAAAAAAGGCTTATGTTTCACAGACAGTATCTTTCAAAGTCGCATTGGTGGAAATGCAGGCAAAGACTTGAAGCTAATGTCTCCAGCATGGGAAATAAAAGCAGTAACAAGATAAAAAGCGTAGTGTCCAGTTACCAGTATTCTGCAAAAGCTGTTTCTAAAGCAAGCGAACAGAGCAGAATGGTTACTGAACATCTGGAAAAACAGAGTAGCTCCAGTTTGTATTTATCAGCTACGGCACCATCTTTAAAAAGGAAGCTTGATAGGGAACAGCTTGAAATTCCAGCTAAGAGAGCAAAAGTAGAGGAGAAAGTGAGAGAGGAAAAGGCTTGTAATCTCACTCCTGATGTAAACCAAAGTTGTTCGAAGAGATATGGAACTGGGTATGTAGCATCACATTCTGTAAGTCTCATTAAAAAAAAGCACGTTTCTCAAAGAAGTAACAGTGATATGTCTGGTCCTTCCTTAGTTCACACATCTCGTGACGCGAAGAAGTTTGTGGCAGGTGAAAGCTCTTTTCTGCGCGGAGTTCAGAGTAACAAACCTTTAAAGTCCAGCATTGAAACGCAAGCAGAATCCCATAGGAAAGGAGTAGAGATGCATATGTGTAAATCTCAGCTGGATTCTGTACAAATCAAACCCATGGAGGGTGTTTCTTCAAAATGCAGAAGGCGGGAAAGTCCCCTAGCTCATTTGGCAAAGAAGTTACCAAATACGCTCTTGCGTTCTGCAGTGTACATTGACAGGAAGTTTCTTCTGTATTCTCGCAGGAGTTTCCAAGAATGTTTTCCTAAATCGTTTTTATTGAATCGCTTGCAGGGCTGTCAGTCAGGTGGAAGACGGCTTATAGAAACTATATTCTTAAGCCAAAATCTGTTGGAGCAAAAGCACAACCAAAGTCTGCCACATCACAACTGGAGAAAGAAAAGGTTGCCCAAACGCTACTGGCAAATGAGACCTACATTTCAGAAACTGTTAAAGAACCATGGAAAGTGCCCTTACTTAGTTCTCTTGAAAAAAAATTGCCCTGTCTGGATATCTGAAACCAGTGTGAGAAAAACTGAGCCGTCTTCTCAGGCAGCCTTGCCTGGGGAAGCAGAGGTTCACGAGCAAGCAGGACAGTTTGGGAAAGAGCCTTCTAAGTGTGTGACAAGCAGCAGATGTGAATCTGGTCACGCTGGTGTGCCAGACAACTTATGCGCTCCCCTTGCAGAATCCGTGCGTGAGGAGTCGCAGAGTGAGGAGCAAAGCCCAGGAGAGGTATGCGATTCAGCCCTCGGGGAGCTCCTCAAGCAGCACAGCAGCCACTGGCAGGTGTACATCTTTGTGAGGGAGTGCCTGGAGCGGGTCATCCCCGCTGAGCTGTGGGGTTCAAACCATAACAAGTGCCGGTTCTTAAAAAATGTGAAAGCATTCATTTCCATGGGGAAGTTTGCTAAGCTTTCGTTGCAGGAGTTGATGTGGAAGATGAGAGTGAATGACTGCATGTGGCTTCGTCTAGTCAAAGGTATTTCTTATATTAAAGAGCTAAGTGGCGGGGGTGTCAGATGACTGGTGTTCACGTTCTAGGGGGGAAGGGGAGAGTATTGAAACGGGGTTCAGAGTTGTTGGGTTCATTGGTGATAATCATAGCTGAGAAAGCAAACCTGGTAGTGCTTGTATTTGATGGTGGAAGAACACTTAAGCCTGTCTTCCTTCCAAAACGTAAGTTTTCATTGTTTTCATTCACATGCTTTTTGTGTTTAATAGCATGACATTTTCATAAACATGAATTCAGAACCTGGGCCTTTCAAGAAAACTCTTTTCCTTCCACCCTTCCCCTGCAAATTGTAGTAACTCTGAAAATTCATTGACGTATGAGCTGAACACGTAAGGAACAAATGCAATCTGCCTGTTGGTTACCGTAAGCCTTCAGAAAGAACTAAAGGCAAATCAAGACACTTGTAGCGGCATGTGTTCCTCTGCTATGGGAGTGAACCTTCATCCCAGAGCGTGGTTTCCCCCCGCCCCCATCAACCCTGTGAGAAAGACATGAGTATGGGACCCGTGCAATACAGGGGTTGCCCACCATCTGTCACCTTTCTAGAGCCCTTCTCTAGGAACAAAAGACCCTTACTGAGCACTGCTTCAGGCTGAGTAGTTGGTGGTGCAGAGCTCACCAGACCGAGTGGTCCCTGGCTGAAAGCTGTCGTGAGGGCATCAGCTGTTTGCTCCAAATTCTGTACGAATCCCTTCTGTTTAGTCCCCTTTTCAGATGATGACGGGTAAATCTTGCTTCCTTGAAGAAGTCTTTCTTCAGACACTATCCTGGGACTTAAGTCCAGACTGAAGCTGTGGTTCTGTGGCTGATTGCTGTAGGATCTGATGCATACTGTCATTTTTCTGTGCTTCTCTGCTCTCCATCTATACAGTGTAGAGTGCACTTCCTTAACGGGTATGTTTGCAGTATTTATTCTTACCTGGTAATGTACTTGGATCCTACAGTAATGTGAGCTCAAAATGGTATTCCTTTTTAAAAGGTGCGATAAGGTTCTGAAATTACTACAGGTTCTTTGTAATGTAGGAGGAAAATAAAAAGTCTGATGTTTGAGAACTGATGTCAAAAATAGGGGAGGTTACACTTCCATAAGAAACTGCTAATACTAGCAAATATATTGATTCTTTATTCAGAAACTAAGGCTCAAAAACATGCTTTTCAAAATGCTGAGGAGTTAAATATTTTAAAAGGTTTTTGTTGTAAAATACACGGTTGGTTTGTAGTCATTTGGAACATCTTATCTTAAAAAAACATAATACCCTCTTATTCTCTGGCCTTATTCCAGGAAAAGCAACAGATAGGCTTGATTTTTAATTTCCATGAAACTACTCCCTTGCGCTTGAAGTTTAAACACAGATTTAATTGCTTTGCTGCACTGTAGGTGGGGATTTTTTTTCCTCCAAAATTAGTAGTAGTGGTTTCTTGTCAGTTCCCTGAATTATAGTCATCATTTACATCTGTTGTCAAGAATTTAGAAAACAAATTATTTAGTTCCAGGACAGCTGCTTACCAACATCCTGATTTAATTTGTGTATTACAACTGCATATTGCAACTCTTCAGTTAGAGACTTTTCTAACAATCATTGGATTTTTTTTTTTTTTATTGATGTTGCCTGACTTCTGTTGAAGTGAACGCTGTTTTATCTCTTTATGGTAGTCTTTTCTTAGGTGCTGTAAATACATGAAAATGTCTCTGTCCTGAAGTGCACAAAAACCAAACAGGGTAGAGAACTGGAAACTTATTTCCATTTTATAAGTTTTGGTTTTAAGCCTCAGCTCTGTTGTGTCAAAATTAAGTGTTTTTAACACATCTGTGCCATAATCATGATTTGTGCTATGCAGCTAAACTAATATTTCTGTATAATTTCTTTAAATTATCCTGTTGTTTTTTGCTAAATTCCATTCTTAAATTTAATTAGAAAAAGTATTATTGGAAGTTGGCAAAAATTCAGTATTGTAGCACAAAGTTTTATTCCCTGCTTGCTTACCCATATTCAGACATCACTACAAACCTGTGTGGCCTTAAATTTGACAGTAGCTAGGAATGTTCTGGGTTCATAATTTTTGTGCCATCTAAATATCATAAGTGCTGATGGACTTAGGGTGATTTATTTTCTTTTTTTTTGACTGCATCGATAAGTTTTGTATAGGATGTCTGAAATAAAGCCTAACGCTGAAATTATTTTTTTATTTATTTGGGGAATCTGAATGTCATTTTCATCCCCAAGTCAGCCCAGTTTAATTCTGTTATTTTTACAGTATACCTAAGTATTTTCATTCTTTTGATTATTTTTTTTAAATTTTTATATTGTAGAAGGCTTATTTCCATTGTTCCTTTCCCTTCACAATAATCTTGCCTTTGTGCATTAAAGATCTTGCACAATTGGTGTTGGGGGAAGAAAGTAAGTCTTTGGACTACTAATGGCATGTATTTGTATCCTGTATGTCAGTTTGTCACTGCAAATTAATTTCTATGTTTGTACTTTAAGCTTGGGTCACATTATTTTATGCCAGTGAAAATTTGGAGCGGTATCTGTGCAATTGTTTGCATTTGCCTTTTTTTTTTTTTTTTTTTTCTCATTAACCTCAAGCTAAGAAAAGTCTGTTATGTGTGGTTTTTTGTTTGTATGTTCTTTTTTTTTTTTTCTGATACCAATAGTTGATATTTACTATAACTACCTTTGAATTGTTTATTGAAGGTGATCACTTTGTTCCTGCCTATGAACATTGTTTCCGTGAAGAACTTTTGGCTAAATTCCTATACTGGCTGATGGATACCTATGTTGTTGAGTTGCTCAGATCATTTTTCTATATCACCGAGACCATGTTCCAGAAAAACATGCTTTTCTACTACCGAAAGTTTATTTGGGGCAAGTTACAGAACATTGGAATTAGGTAACATTAGAAAACTAATCAAATGTAAATGGAATATGTGGAAATCTCATGTTTTGTAGTGTAAAGTTATAATTCTGCTTTCCTTTATTGCCCATTTATCCTCCTTTTATTTTCTTGATTTCCCAAAAGAAAAATCAGCCTGTAATTGTAGTATGTGCAGCTTGTAAATTCAGAAATATTTTGTGTAAGAAAACTGATTCAAATTTTGAATTCTTTCATAGGAGAAGAGAAACCTTTGCAGTAATAAAATCCATTATGAAGAGGATTTTGCTTTGATAAGTCAAATTTTTACACCTTTTAACGATGAGGAAAACATCGTGGTAGAATCCCAAAGTAACCTTGGGAAGGTTCATTTTAAAAATACTCAGTTTGCTTTAACTTAATAATAAAAAAAAATTGAACTCTGCTGAAATGCTGTAATACTCTATTCATAAATTCACGCAGTGGTTTTGTTTTGTTTGTTTTGGTTTTTTTGAAGGTTGAGGGATTTAAAAGCTGCAGATTCTTTTTTTAGTGCAGCTGTGGAATTCCTGCTGCTTTTTGGTCTTAAAAATTTAAGTTTATTAAAATTTAAGTATTTAAGTTTAAGAAGATCAAATTTTAAGCAATTAAGTGAGGAAACAGGAAAAATCTGAAGGCCATTTTAATGAACAATACTGCGCATGCATCTCCGTAGTTCACATCTTTTGGGTTTTCATTATAAATTGTTGGTATCCGAGAGAGCTTTGGAACTGTGCAAAATGAGCATACTTGATGTCTTGTGTTTTAATGGCTGTTTCATATGGTGTTTTAATGGCCGTTTTATGGTGAACCTTTTGCATTCACTGTGGTCTGTTGGTCTACAATGTTACATGTGTGATTTTTTTTTTTTTTTTTTTTTCCCCTCTTGCCCTGCTACTCCCTGATCTTAACATTGGTATCTCCAGTGCAGCCATTGTGAATATGTGTTTGCACTTAACAGGGCCCTGGTCCTGTTTTGCCTGGAATATGCAATTTAAATAGTAGTAGTAGAATATAATTTTCAGTCCCGCATATACTGTTTGTCTTGTCTCCAAACTAACAGCCTTAGTGTTGCAATTAGTGTTTTATGTAGTTTTAATGTACTCAAAGGCTACTTTTTTTGGCATAAAGTATCATCAAGTACTAATTTTTACATATTGGATACAGCGCTCTTTTTAGTACGGTATGTGATTAAAATAAAACAAATCTTTTCGAGTTTAGCCCTTTTGTCCCTATTCCCAGTTTCCCAGAAAAAAAACCCAATGTGTAAGGTTGTCATGGCTTAACCCGGCAGGCAGCTAAACAACACACAGCCATTTGCTCACTTCCCCCCCCCCCCCCCCCCGCCAGTAGGATGTGGGAGAGAACCGGAAAAAAGGTAAAACTCATGGATTGAGATAAAGGCAATTTAATAGGACAGAAAAGGAAGGGAAAATAATGATAAAAGAATATGGCTTGCCACCTGCTGACTGATGCCCAGCCAGTTCCTGAGCAGCGGCCGTGGCCCCTTGGCCAGCCCCCCCAGTTTTTTGTTCAGCAGGACATCATATGGTATGGAATAGCCCTTTGGCCAGTTTGGGCCAGCTGTCCTGGCTGTGTCCCCTCTCAGCTTCTTGTGCATCTCCAGCCTCCTTGCTGGCAGGGCAGTATGAGATGCTGAAAAGTCCTTGACTTAATGTAAGCACTGCTCAGCAACAACTAAAACATCAGTGTGTTATCAACATTATCCCCATCCTAAATCCAAAACACAGCACTGTACCCGCTACTGGGAGGAAAATTATCTCTATCCCAGCCGAAACCAGGACAAAGGACAAGGTGCTCTGGACTGAAAAGACCCTAATCTGGGCTGATCCTGTTTTTTCTGATTTCCTCCCCACGTATTTCTCCACCATGCAGGAAGTCCCTTCTCACCTTTGCTACCTGAACTGCAGATTACTGGAAGCTGGGGAAGCATCCCAAGGAAGTACTGCTGCGTGCTTGCCAAGGGCGTGCTGTAAGAACAGGGTGTTTGCTGTTGGCTACAGGATACATAGCTGTATGGACTTTTAGTCTGATCCCAGCAGCTGCGCTTAAGCTTCACTCACAAGGCTAGGGCTTTCAGCACTGCTTTTTTGAGTGTGCAGTGTAACATGAGGTCTCCTACTAATCCATCTTACTGCATTCATACAAGTGGCAAGCTACCTACTTCACGAGGGAGGAGAGAAATTGGGGTTTAGAGATATTGGGAAACAGCTGTTTAGAGCTGCCTTGGCCATTTTGAGGCTCTCCAGGCACCATCTTCTCTTAACCAGCCAGCATTTTCAGGCACTGTTGGTGAATTGGTGACAAAGGCTGTTGAGCTGCTTCCATCTTCCCTGGAGGAAGAGTATCTGGTGGCCTCAGTTGTTGCCCTAGTGGCTGTTCTGTGGTTGTCCTGGTTCTTCTCCCCTCCACTGGAGCTGCTCATGGAGATTGCTCTGAGCTGGCTTGCAGGAAGGCGTTCACAGCTGAGTGTAGTCACTGATGCCTTTCCAGTTCTTTTGCATCCTCCTTTGGGAGGAAGAGAATGGATGAAACAGGCTGGACTGAATGGACCTGGACTCTACTCATGAGCTTGCCTTTGCACTGCATTGCCATTGGGGAGTAAATGCCCATCCTTAAGGACTGTCCGTATGAGGAGATCTTCCTGTGCAGAATCCCACTCAAGGATAGAGACCATGGTTCTGAGAGGGGACCTGAATCTCTGTTTGTCTTGCTGTATGTGTGGAGGTGAGAGTGTGCTGGCTGTTTTGCACACAGGCAACTTTCTCTTAATTTTTGAAGCTATACCAAATGCCCCAAATTAAAAACAGTACTTGTTAAGAAAAATTCAGTATTTCATGATACAGTTGCTTCAAGTTACACGGCTCACAGAATGCAAAGTTATGTTTTAAAAATAATGTACCAAATGTTGTGGTGACAGCACCTGTTTTCCTAAGGACCATGCCCTCCCTGCCCTTGCCACACACAGTGGCTGCTGAGGATTGAAAACGCTGCAGAAGTTCTGAATCTCCCCCATCAGATTGTGGTGAGGTGTCAAAAGACAGCAGGACCAACCACTCCACTTTCTCCAAGTTCCAGTGCGTAACAGCACCATGAGTGTACAAATGAGAGTAGGATGGTTCAGTGGCCACTAGATTAGTGCATGTTCAAAATCATTAGTGCTGCTATAAATGCCATGAAATAAGCAATGCATGTTGCTGCAGGCAAAATGACATCCAATTCTACAGCTGGCCAGAGGTAGTAATGATGAAGATCTGCCAATAATTGGGCTATGTCTTCACTTTCAGAGGAAGTAATACTTTTTTATATAGTGGGTTTTGGTTTTGTTTGTGTTTTTTTTTTTTTTTTTTTTCCCTTCAGTCTTACATGTGAACTGCAAAGTGATGGAGATTTGATCATTTGGTTTTTTCTGTTGAACTGGAGTTCTTGTTTTATCTTAGTGATCTAGCTATTACTATAGTACATGATGAAGTTTTACGGGTTCAGGAAGGAATTTAAGTCACAATAAATAATAGTGATCTCTAGCTGTGAAAAAGTGATCTCCTGTCCATTCTGCTTTACTTTGGGCTACATCTGTACCAGGAATTTAATTTCAAAGTTTGAATATAAATCCTCAAAACACTTGTTCAGTAACAGCTCAACTTGCCAGCCCTGGATGCCTCTATACCTTCTAGGTGTCGTGCACTGTATCATTCTGATGCTGACAGTCCCAAGCAGCTGGATCGTTAGCTTGTATGGCAGTTGCAAGTATTTGTGTGCCTCTCTTACCTGCATGCTTGGCTTCCCAGGTGTCTCCTAGAGCATGCTTAACTAGGTTTCCACCAACCGTCATCCACTGCCTTTTATGATAGTGTGGTCTCCTTTTGCTAAACCAGCCTGTTGGTTGACATGCGATGAGAAGAATCTGCACGCAAATTTATATTTGCATTCCCCTTCTGCAGGGATTTGAATGGTCTCGCTTCACTTCCCAGGGGAGTAACCTAACCACTAGGCTGTAGGGCTTGTTGGAATAGGTTCTTTTGAATTGTGTTACTGTATACCTAAATGCCCTTATGTTGTATATGTATCCTAGTATCTCGGTTCACTATAACTTTTAATAAGTAGTAGGCCCTCTAAATGTTGGGAGTAGCACAGTGCATTACAACGTGTAAGTCCTTTCCTGTATCTTTCTTAACATAGTTTTCAGAAGGTTCTATTCAACTTTGTTAATGTCTTTCAAGCTTCTGAAACCATGAGAAATATCCAACTTCCTGTTGTCTTGCATAAAAAATATTTCATAATGTTCAAGTGTACTTGGCTTATCTATGCTTAAATTTTCATTTGTGTTAATTATGATTTTTTTTATTATCTTGATTTGCATCAAGCAGAAATGCGTACTCTCTTATTATTGTATTACATTGTCATTAAGATACTGTAAAATTGTTCTGAAATTCAGATTTCCATGTCACTTTCTGCAGAGGTTAGTATTTGTAATTATCTTCTTAGCAAAATATTTAGTTTCATTTACCATAAAGAGATTAAATGTTTTAACTTACTGCCTTTCCTATTGCTTACACTAAATGTGCGTTTGTGTTTTAGAAACCATTTTGCCAAAGTACATCTACGTGCTTTATCTTCAGAGGAGATTGAAGCTGTCCGTCAAAAAAAATATGTTCCTATGGCATCAAAGCTCCGGTTTATTCCCAAAGCGAATGGGTTAAGACCCATAGTAAAAGTTAGCGGTGTTGTTGAAGCACAAGCATTCAGCAGGGAAAGCAGAGAAAAAAAGGTTTTTATTTTCTGTATTGTTTTATGTGGGTTTGATGTAGGCAGCTAATAAAGTGAGTGAGGTTTTTTATGTTACATGAAACTAGATTTAACATGGGGAACTGGAACATTCAAATCAGAATGACTGAATGAGTCTTCCTGTTCCAACTTAGCTTCTCCCTTCCCAGTGCTTAATTACCATTAGCCTCCAATTCCAGAATCATGTGCTTCTGTTTGCAAGCCTGTCTTAAGGAAAAGAGTCTTAACAGAATGGCATGGCCTGTCAGGTAATCACGTTTTCTTTCTTTTCTCTTTCCACCCCTTTGCCTCAAGCTTGCTAACTGTGTCTGGTTGTGATAGGCATTGGTCATCTATGGGAATAGAAGGACGGAAATCTCAAAAGATACTCAGCATTCTGAACTAATGTGTCGTATTTGTTTGGCACACCAGAGGGTGAGGAATAGATCAGTCTGGCCTGTTGGGGTTTACCCGAATACTGATTGTGCATGTTGATCGTCTAGTTGGCTGTGGTGCCAGGTCAACCCAGCGGGCTGAACAGTGGTGAATTGGGTGTGTTACAGAAGAAGGTCTAAAAAGGGCGAGGAAGCTGGATCAAGCATAGTAGGGAGACAGGAACGAAGCTGGAAATTACTGCAGTGTGGGAACAGAGACAGAACACACAGTGCACAGAATAATCTATTTAACAGGCCAGTTAGCCACAAGACATAGCAGGAACACAGTTTCACTGTCCTGCATGACTGCATTGTTTTTTCTTAAGGCTGAGTCCGGACCATTTACTGCACAAGATTAAATGTTCCCCAAATGGCTGAGAGGTCAATGGCTTCTTAGTACCTACACTTCAGTATGTGATCCCAGACCAGATTTACAGGGCATCAACCAAAAGCTGGTCTGAAATGTTATTTCTTCATAGACTTTCTGTGGCAATCAGACTGTCAGATTTGAGAGTATGCACACAGTTAATTTGGAAATAGCTGCGGTGCTTTAAAGGTGCTGTTGCTCCTGTAACGGATCTGGCACAAAGGATGACATGAATATTCTGAAGAAGGTGAAGGTTCAAAGTCAGCCATGGTAGCTGGTCAAGTGATTTGAGCTAACCTGGCTGCCCTGGAGCTGAGAAGGAGTATCTGTATCTAGTGAAAAGTGGGAGCAATAGACTTCTGTTGGAGAGTGCTGACAAATAACTGAGGACACTAAGGTCTTCAGCTGTTAGACCTCACCTGTCCAAACTAATCACAAAGCATAGCTAATGATTTTCATAAATTCATGGAAGAGAAGGTGGTGGTAGTGTTACCTCTCTTCTCAGATAATAGACTGAGACAGAGGAAAGTGTCTAGTGCAAAATGATCATCTTACTCATAAATTCAGGGCTTCCAACCTAATGGAAGTGATGTAGTCTTTTTTTCCTTTTTTTTTTTTTTTTCCTTCCCTTCCCAAAACTTGCATGGCTACTCAGTTTATTTCTGTCATGGCCTTTTATCCTGCACTCTGTTCAAGTTTTTCATCCTGTACCATATGCAGCTTGTCTCTGCTCTCTGCTTTCCTCCTGGCATTTAAGTTGTAGAAGCAAGACGATCTTCCAGTTCTTTCTGTCTGACAATATTCCAAGTTTTGGGATTTGGAAGCCAGTTTGGAATTGTAGAGGTAGTCTTGGCCAGCTTCTGTAGCTCAACACTGGAATGTATCCAGATGAATTGCCAGAGATAATCTCCCAAATATCCAGCAAACCAACTTCTGATTCTTGGGCAACTCTCAAACTTTGCTGCAAAATACATTGTGGAATGAGTCCAGTTCTGTGAATTTATCCTCAAATCAGTGTAGATTTTGTTTCAAAAGTTTTACATATTTGCTTTACGTCCTTCTTCCTTTTTCATTTGAACCAATTTTTTTTTTTTTTTTTTTATTTTTAATGGGAAGCTCAAAGCACTGGGAGGCAGCAGGGTTCTAAAAGATCTGTCTGAGAGCTTATGGTCTTCTACTGCATTCTGCAGAGATTCCAGCAGATCTTTAGGTTTTGCAAAAATGTTAACAGCTCTGTCGATTAAACCAGTTCTGGGGAATTAAGAGGCACGAGGGAATTCCCTCTAACATGAAAATGAGGAGCTACTGTGACTACTGCAACTTCAGGTCTCTCGGATCTAGTTCAAACTGGGTTTGAAGGCAGTCTTGATTTTCTTTTATTGACTCACCTGCTGACACCCAGATGGCCATCAGCTTTGTGAAAAGGTGAAGGTGTGCTTTTTGTGAAAAAGCAACCATCTTGGGATATGCTCATTAAGAAGGAAAGGAGGAACTTTTCTACTGATGATCTTGCTGCTTCTGTTTACCTTTGAGCTACATCTCTACCCTTTTGACTGTTTTTCTTAGGAACTTGGCCTGCAACAGAAAAGATACCACTGCAATAATTCAGGAAAGCATCTTAATTTTTAGAAATCTTTGTTTTATAAACTGGTCAAAAACATTTTACAAGATCTGCCAATGAATGAACATAATTACAGTGAAGTTGGATCAAATTGTTTTGGAGGCAGTGGCACTGGTATAGTAAACGCTTTTGGTGTGCTTTAGTTTTGCCAGCTTTTCACTGACACCTGTAATTGATTTTTTCAGTGCAAAAATAAATGTTTTCAGATGAATTGGAGTGCTTCCATAATTAGCAGTTTCAGTGTATCCATATCATGATCACAATACTACCATTGAGAGTAAGAACCCTTTTATGTTCTCTGCATACATTTTTAAGGTTTTCTCTGAAGTTCTAAATTGATTTGTAAGTATGCTATGTGTGCAGTTTGTTTATTTTCTTCAGTAGTATGGTTTGCCCTTTCAACATTCTTTTGTTGCCAGGTCTGTCAATATTTTTTTCCGTAAGGTGTTTACAGAGCTAATCAGCCCGCACAGCTTCACTGCCACTCTGTTGTACTTTACTGTTCCCATAGCCGAGAGTTAAATCTTTACTAACGTACTTGCATAAAGTACTTCCAGCGGCTCAACTGATAGTGCAGCTGGAGTTAGCCTAAAGTCTCGAGGCACGTCTTCTTTTTGCTGTTCTTGTTGTGGTGATGATTTCCAGCAGGGAGAATGAATGATATTTAAGAAGTTACCTTCTAATTGGTGGCGGTTTTATTTGCTGGAGTCCATCTATTTATCTCCTTAACTATTACACTTTGATTTCTAGGAGTCAAGTACATTTTCCATAGGATTTAAATGTACTAAAAAAAAAAATCTTTGAGGCTGTTCTGTCACTTCCCAGTAGTTACTGCAGCTATATTTAGGCTTTCTGAAAACTGCAGTTGACCAAAATAATATAGTAAATATATAAATTGCATCTCACGTTTCATCTAAATGTGAAATCTGTGTATTGCACAGAATTTAATATGTTTCAACATATGTTAAGATGATTCTCTTTGGTCTCTTTAGATGCATCACTACAACAGTCGACTAAAAAATCTGTTTAGTGTATTAAATTATGAACGGACTATAAACACCAGTTTTATCGGCTCTTCAGTGTTTGGGAAAGATGATATCTACAAGATATGGAAGAAGTTTGTTACAAAGGTTCTTGAATCAGATGGTGAAATTCCTCATTTCTACTATGTAAAGGTATGTCTTTTTAATTACATATTCAAACTAACTTTTCAAAGTCTGCTTGTGCAGATACTTCTGTAGCTGTAGTAGCTGTGATCTGAGTGCATAATTACATCTTTTTCAAAATAAACTTTTGTGCATACCTAACACAGACTCTGGTTGTTTTTTTGGGGTGGGGGATTGGTTGGCTTTTGAGGGGGGCTGTCCCTGCAGTAATGTTTCCTTTCCTTGGATATTTTTCTGTCCATCTTTCTATCATGTAGCAGCTTTTGCTTCTGCACATGCACTGGAATTTTGCAGTTACATTTACTTGGGTATAAAAATGGGACAAAGATACAAACTCAGGTATGCTTTTAGGGCCATCTTCTCAAAGAAAACCATGAAAAACTTGCTATGTGCATTTGGATAAATTCACCGTCTTTTTAAAAACAGGTCTCTTGTATCTATCTCAGTATCATTAGTTTCTGTTGAAAATGAACACTTGAACTCTAGTGTCTCTCCAACAAGTTTCTTCTCTCATTTGAAAAAAACGAGTGCTTGTCATATCCTACTATTTGAAGGAGTTCCTTCTTAATAGTTCTGTTTTTCAGTTATGTCTAGCAGGCAACCTTTTGTGTTTGAGCTCAATTCATAGCTTTGAATTGGGGTGATTTATACAGATGTATGTAAATTACACAGATTTACACATATAATAGTGGGGCTCCTCTCCTGTGCTGTCATATGTCAGTTGTCGTCCTGTCCTGAAATTACTTTCAGTGATTGTCTCATTGCCTTTCAAGCCAAAGAATCATGTCATTGACATAGTTCTCCTAAGGTTGTTGCTTCTTCAGAAGGTTTTGAATTTTGACTACAACAAGTAAAAGCAGAGGTAAGGTTGCAGTATGAGGTTTAGGAAAGGTAAAACATGTGAGTCTGCAGCTTTACAAAAGCCTAACATGTCACCTTCATGATCATATGGAGAGGAAGGTTTCTTAAAATATTTAAACATAGAAAAATATCATCAATAAACTTTATTTAAATGATTGAATGTTCAGTGTTAGATTTAGGGTTGCATATGGTATCATCTTCTGTTTATAACAAGAATTGTGCTAAAACTGATGGTTTGCTTATCTCTTGTAAGGGAAAATTCATTGATGAGTGAGGAAAGGTTTTGCAGACAAGCAATGAGGTTTTTTTTGTCACAAATTTGGACTGAATGATGCAATAATTTCACTCCTATGTGATTTATCCTTCAGCCTTGTTTACATACTACAACAATATTTTTTTTCATACTAGCACAGTGTTTACAGTGATACTGATGTATACATAATGGAAGATATTTCTTCTATTTCAGGCTGATGTGTCCAGGGCTTATGATACCATTCCTCACAATAAACTCGTGGAAGTGATTTCACGGATCTTAAACCCTGAGAAAAGAACTGTCTACTGCATACGGCGCTATGCAGTGATTATGGTTACCACAAGTGGAAAAGCCAGGAGGTTCTATAGGAGACATGTATGACTTGCTGATTTCTTCTGTTCGCTGCTGTAGATATAGTTTGGTCCAAGGAATATTCTTGTTTATAGGTTCTTTTTTTTTTTTTTTTTGTCATAATTTGAATTAGACAGTTACTTCATAAACCCTTTTTTAATAGTGTTGGATATTTTCCAGAGGTAGCAAAGCTGCTTTTTACTCTTTACTTTTTACACTTTGTACTCAACATTAGTAAGAAGGAAGATAAATGTGTTGTGGAAATAGAGATATGTGAGGGAGATATTTCATTTTAACAATAGCAGAATTGTTGGATTAAAATAATGCAATAAGGCTGGCCCTTTGACCTTCACTAAATAAAAGAATCTGGTACTGAATTTTCTACTGCTTTTGTCATTTATTTCTTTACACTCAATATACAGGTTTCTACTTTCAAGGATTTTATGCCAGACATGAAGCAGTTTGTGTCCCAGCTTCAGGAGAATGCCTCATTGCAAAATGCAATAATAGTTGAACAGGTAAATATTAGGAGGCTTCTTTTCAACTGAAAAAGAAAGCTACAGAAGAATTGGAGGAAGATTGTTTTTTTTAATTGAAGGTACATATTATGTGGTGACACCACCTCTCTTCTAGTTAACCAGCATCTTCCGTAGAAAGACTTCTGATATCTCTTCTTCGATGTTTGTAACAGGCTCTCAGTGTTCAGTGGAAGGAGTGCACCAGGCAAAAAATCTGACAAAATGTCCTTCTAGACTTTTCCCAGATTTTCTCATTATTGTCTCAAACTTTCACTTTAACCATTGTTTTCTTTTTCCTTTCCTAATTCCATTGTTTGTTGCAACAGTTCTCAAGTGAGAAGTTGACTATCTAGTAAAGAAGGGCTTCAACACTTGCTATCTCCAAAATGTACAGAAGTAAGAATGAGCAAAATGTATTCTAAGCTAAGTAGCTAAGGAAATAGATGTGGCATCTTGAATAGCAAACTGCACAGAATAGAAAAATGACAAAAAAAAAAAGGCTTATTTTAATGGTTACTTGCCAAGGTTGATAAGAATGAACTCTTCTTTAGAAGAGTTAAAATGCAGCACAAACCAAGATTAACTCTTGTATTTTTTGTTTTAAAAGATTTCTTGCTTTCAGTGGATTAAAGTACAGTTAAAAATGATACATATTTTAAATTTACACCAACTGACGCTTTGTTACAAGAAGCAAGCATGCTTCTGTTGTTTTAATTCTTGTGCAGCTGAGAACTGTACTAATTCCAAATGTTTGTTCTCAAGACTTCCTTCTGTGCAAGGAGCGTGACAGAAAGAGTGAGGTCTCATACATTGTAATAATCCAATATAATACACCAGCACTTAAAGTGTTTTAGATGTTATATTTGACTGTTTTCCCATATAACACTAATCAAAACTGCTTTTCTCCTACTTGTTGGATATGGGCAGCTTCTTAGTGTGTATATTCAGATCTTGGTTTTAGGTGTTTTTTTCTTACCTTAGGGGTTTGAACGACTATAGTCTAACTTTTTATAAAGGTTTCTGTGTATCTTGTAAATTTATACTGTATTTTTAGTTTCAGTACATTTCTAAAGTACAAATCTTGTTTTGTTTTATTCCATTTCTAGAGCTTAACTTTTAATGAGACAAGTTCCAGCCTGTTTACTTTTTTTCTTCAAATGATACATAACAACATCCTGGAGATTGGGAGCAGGTAAAAAAGAAGTTAGTTTTTCTTTGTATAGTGTGTTTGGTTTTTTTTGGTTGATTGTTTTCTTCTGTTAAGCGGGATACTTTTAATTGGCTTGGGATTTTTGATAGCAGTCTTTTAAAGATTTTTATTTCATGTTAATTTGAAATCTGTTTGCCAGTTTAAGCTCTGTAAAAGCATAAAGAGTTTGGAATCAAATTTATATTTGAATAATATTTCTCTTTCCCACCTGGATGATGTTAACTATACACAGAATGCATTATTCTATCAATATGTAACCTTCTTCATTTAAAACTGCAGATGTAGTTCAAAAGAAAAATACTTTTAAAATGTTGGGATCCATAGTGGTGAACAAAAGCAAGGTAACACCCAAGCAATCATGCAAAAGCCCTGTTAGTCATTTCCCTGTAGTGCCAGATTAAACCTTTTCTGCATGGCCTTGCTATTTGGCAAGTTACAATAAAAATAAAAGGCAATAACAATAGAAAGTAAAATTATTGGCATCTCCAAAATTAGGAATCGGATGTTATAGAGGGTAGTAATGCAGATTTCTCCTTGTGTTGCTAGAGATACTGATCTGGTATTTATGTTTTGCCTCTAGGTGGCAAATGTGTACCATGTCTAGAAAGCAAGTACTTACATGATCTTTATTTGTAAATTCAGAGTGAGGTATATTAGAATGAATAGCTTCTTGCTCTTGAAAAAATACCTTTATTTTAGAATACTTAATCTCACAGGATTGAGGAAGGGGGAGAAAAGCTTTCAAGGAGGCAAATAGAAGAGCATTTATAGGTTTTTCTAGCATTGATGCTTACACTCCCTTTGGCAGGATCATGAGAATGCTGACGTGGCATGCTGTTAATAAGGACTAACTGACATCAGTATGTTTAATAGAAGTTTAATAGTTTTAAAGAAAGCATACACTGACAAAGCCAGCTTCACACTTATTGTTTCAGCTAAGCTCTGACTGAATTTAAATACTTTTGTCCTGGAATGGATTTGCCGTTTTTAATTAGCTCGTTCTCATTTGTTTAAAAAAAAACAAAAAACAAACAAAACCAAAAACAAAACTGCAAATAAGTTTAGTAAATGAACACTCCTTAACTGATGGTTCTCAAAAAGCCATCACAGTTAGTCAACATTCACTTGATGTTTTGAGAAAAATGGTGATTGTCGAGCTGGGGACCTAGAAGGAATCTTTTAATAACACTTGATACATTTATCAGAAGTCTGGAAAAATGTAAAATTACTGCTATAAAAATTTGCAGATGACTCAAAACATAGCTAAGATCACTGCTAGAATGTAGTATATGGCTCCAGTGTCCAGTTGCATAATTTCATTCTCTTCAGTTCCACTAAGCCATTCATGTAATAATGGTAAATCGGACATTGTAATGTAATATCTCACTACTTCAAAGGAGTGTTGAGAAAATAATTCCCTTGGGTTTTGTGAGGCATACTCATTCTGTTGCTGCCAGCATAGAAAAATCCACAAGGTAATGGGGAACTCTGTCTTCGGTAGCATATCTTGATGTGATACATTACTGTTACTATGTGTGGTGATACTGGCTTTACACAAGTAACAAGGTAGGGGAAGTATTAATGAACGTCCCCCTGGCTATGTCTGTATGAATTCTTTGAAGCCATGAGAAACAAATCAAGATTTACTCCTTTTCAAAATGACAACTGGCAACTCCAGTGGACTTTTCAAGCGGGGGGTGGAGGGGGAAGGTTGAGTATAATTACAAATAATAAGGGCTAGCATTTTGCAGGATGTGGTGGTTTTTCCTAATTAGAAGTAAGATAGCTTCATGCCTGAGCAGTTAAATGAGGAAATAAACGTGATTTACAGTATAGCTGGGATGTATAAAACCAGATCACATGTTCTATTGGGCTAAGCCATCAGAAATTTCCCTAAAATTAAAGTAATATTTATTTTTGGGGAAAACAAAACAAAAACAAAATGCCAAGACAATATTTTCCTTGGCCAGATCATGCTGTGCAAGTATAAACAAAGAAAAAAACCCTCAATTTAAATTATTGATTTAAATTATTTCATAGTTAAACATTGGGAGACCTTATTGCTCTCTACAACTACCTGAAAGGAGGTTGTAGCGAGGTGAGGGTCGGTCTCTTCTCCCTGGTAACGAGTGATAGGACGAGAGGAAACGGCCTCAAGCTGCGCCAGGGGAGGTTTGGGTTAGACATTAGGAAAAACTTCTTCACCGAAAGGGTAGTCAGGCATTGGAACAGGCTGCCCAGGGAAGTGGTTGAGTCTCCGTCCCTGGAGGTATTTAAAGAACGGGTAGATGTGATGCTCGAGGACACGGTATAGATGGACTTGGCAGTGTTAGGTTAACGGTTGGACTTGATCTTAAGGGTCTTTTCCAACCTTGACGATTCTATGATTCTATGATTTTTACTCTGACTTGTGCTGCTGAAAGAGCTTTTTTTCAGAAAACTTAGCAAGATTTTATAGTGGTGAATATTTATATTTGAATTTAATGTGGATGTCTGCTGTTTCTGAGAAAAGTTGGAAGTGTTCCATCTCAAAATCCACCTGATTTTAATTCCTGATGTAGATGTACAGTATGAGCTTCAGCCTGTGGATTTTTAGTGGGCACTTGCTAGGAGCTGTTTGGATAATAATTAAAAATAAATAAATTATAGTTTGAAAGATTCGTCCACTGCACTTGCTTTCTTGTACAAGAACACTTGTTTTGAAGATACAACATAAAGAATTACAAAGCTTAAATGAAGGGTGGCTCTGCAGCTGAAGGAGGAAGGAGGCATTGTGGTTTGAGATCAGTTATAAAATTTCTCTCATTTAATGACAGTTATCTACTGGAGTTTGTTAATAAGAAAGGAATATGTGTATTAGTGGTTTTTTTCACTGTTTAACTTAAAACTTCCGGAGCCATATGTAGATTCTTAGAGAAAAGAACAAACAAATTTAAGTAAGGCTAACTAGCAAGCATGTAGCATATTTCTTACTGAAACATATATGTTATACTTGAAAAAAATAAGTAAATGTTTAATGACTATTGCAATCTTCTTGTTGCACGTTTTGATTTTTTTAATTTTTTTTTTCTTTTATTCTTTACTAGGTACTACTTACAGTGCTGTGGAATTCCACAGGGTTCCATTTTGTCGACCTTACTTTGCAGCTTATGCTATGGAGACATGGAAAACAAATTGCTCTGTGGAGTACAGCAGGATGGGTAGGGATGCTTTGTTCTGTGCTGTTACAGTAATGCATAATATTTAGTATATGTGTGAAAGATTTTCTCTGAAGTTTAATTTTGAATTTCAAGGATTTCCAGTTCTCCATTAGGAATGTGGTGCACGCAAATATCTCTGCAGCTACAGTGTCACTGTGGTTGTTTTCTGGGGGAATTTCCCTGTTTGTCATAAGATTGGGAAAAAAAGTGCTGAAAAGAAGCTTTCCCAGATCTGTGGGTAGGAGACTCGTTCTTATAAAGAGCACAGTATTTAGGGATGCTGTAAAGAGTCTGACAAGCTCTTCTTGTACATGTAGGAAGTTTATGGTTCTCCCACACTCATTCCCACAACATCTGTGGTCTTTTGTCCTCAAACAAGATGGGATGTTCATTATAGGCTTTCTGATACTCCGGTCTTCTGCCTGAGGGCTTTCCAATTCACCACCTGTAAATCTTAACATTTTATCAAGGTCGCAGCTTTATTGCAGATTTTTTACAAGGCATGTTGGTTCTTGTTTGAAGCCCTGTGTGGCTCTTGGTACTTCTTCTAAGTCTTTGTGCCCTGCTTGTGCTTGCTTCTTAGGAGCTTAACAGAAAGCTGGCCTGATAAAAGCTCTACCTCTTTATTAGCTGTAAAAACTTTGGGATCCCTTTTACCTCCATATGAACTGATCCCCAGCTGAATCCCAGATTTAGGCATGAGCTGGACCCTGAAGCTTGTCTGTGTTCACACATCTCCCTCCATTGCTGTGAATTCTGTCCTAAGAAAGAAAAAAGAAACTAAGAAGTGTGTAGGAGTACTCCAGATAAGTGCACCTGTCTGATGTCTCTTCTTGGGAGGCTCACTGGGTAATGGAAAGTCTCAAAATTTTAAACATTTCCCTACACAAGTAGTAGAGTTCTTCTCATAGACTTTAGAATGCTGTGATGGTATGAGTCTAAACAGCTATCTTTTGCTTTCAAAGGTTGTTGCTTATACATACTGAAGTCATGAAACTGATTCAGAAGAATGCACTCTCTAATGTAGCAGCTGTTTTTCTATAGAGCAGACTTTAGAATGCTACTTAGGTGTCTGTTGAATGATTTTGATAGTTTCATTTGGCCTTTAAGTCAAAAAAATAACCTGGCTGTTGGCTCGGCTAGGCAAGGTGCAGCTCATCTGATCATAGTGGTGGCAATACTCCTGCTTTGAAGAGAAGACTGGACAAGATCATCTCCAGAGCTTCCTCTCTATGATCTACTAGGCAGGATTTATCAGAAAAATATAGGCATGCTTGGGGCCTGAATTCTGTTGAAAAAGAAAATTCTAGCCCTTACGGTGGTAGATGGTAGTCTGTTTTACATTTAAATTATAGCTTCACAAACAAGTTATTACATAGTAAACAAAGATACAGAGTTAGAGCAGATCAGGAATCTGGTGTCTGCTTGTGTACCTGGTATTACATCTCCTTTCCCTGTCTTGCGGATTAAGATACCGCAAATTCTGCCTTGGAAAAGTGTAAAACCCTGCATCCAAGAAGCTACTATGGAGTAGCTTGTGTGCTATAAATTCCTGTCATGTTTCATGTAGCCAGCTCCTTTGCTTTCTTATTTTTATATTTTTTTTCATTTATTTTTAGGAAAGAAGCAGAACTGAGAATTTCTTCATGAGACTCGATTTGGAGATCATATTGGCCTCTACCTTCTTGTGAATTAAAATGGCCACGTTGTTGCTCTGAAGAGTATGACAAAAATTTGAAAGGATTACATATAAAAAAAATCTAACATCAGTTTCTTCTTGATTACAGAGTCCTAATACGTCTCATTGACGACTTTTTGCTGGTTACGCCACATTTAATGCAGGCAAGAACTTTTCTAAGGTATGCTATTAAAGACACAGTCTTCAAAGTAATAAGCTTTAACACCTTTTAGGTCATTCTTTTTCATTTTTATACATGCTTGTACATATAGGTATATTTGTTTTATGGGTTAATAATCAAGGGCTGTTTTGGAGTCCTTGCTGGTAGCCTGAGCCTGGGAAGAATCCTAATAGTTACATTCTTGATGGCCAACTAACAATCTGTTGCAGCTCAGATGGTGGGGGATTCCTGCTGAAGTTTAAATTAGGGACCTAGCTACTGACCTTGATGGAGCTTCTAGCAGCAATTAGTAGGGCAGACTAACCAAAGAAGCTGACAGTTGTCTTTTAAGACCGTTTTCCTTCAAAGTTTTACGATGTCTTCGTTACATTCTTAAAATGTTTTTATCGGGCAGGCGTGCTCCTACCTTCTATTCCTGGGGAAAGAATGCAGCTTTTCTCTGATCCAATATTGCTAAGAATTTTCTGGTGATTAATATTCTGGGGTGAGTATTTGAAGATACTGATAGCATGGCAGCATGCAGCTCACACAGAAGTTTTTAAACAGTAATTCTTTAGAGTGCTTCAGAATTACCTTTTTTTAAAAACTGGGCCCCAAAAGAGGTTCCTGGTTACCGTGGATATGAATGTACAGTCGGTATCCAAGAAGAGTTCTGCTGATGCCAAAGCTAGTTTTAAGGATCCAAAGGAGAGGTCTTGAAGAAAAGCTTAGTGTCTACAGTGCAGTCAGTTGCATCGTGCTTTTCAATAGTCAGAAAGATGCAGCTCTGTTGTGAGGCTGAAAGGTGATGGGGAAATCAATTAAGTACAGTTTGAAGTATAAATTGTACTAAATAGTGCATAGTGTACTTTGAAGACTTCATTTGTCCTCGTTTCCTTATCAGAACAGAAAGAAGTTTCTAGGGATGTGCAGATTTACAGTTCTGGAAATGATAAGTCAAACTAAGAGGCTGGGGATGCCTCAAGCTATTAATCTCTATAACATCTTTTCAGCATAATGTCACTTGCAGTGGCATTGCAGGTATTGTCCTACTTGCCCTTTGAAGTTATCAGCGTCTTTGTTCTATATCAGCTTCTACACCAGCTGTGTTGATTTTCTGTAGACAAATAGCCTCTTCTGTGCAAGTTTTCCAGAACTGCTTACAGATCCTATGAAATCTCTGCCACAAATGGAGTTGTAACAGTTTTTTCTAATGTAGTATTAGAACTGGGGGACTCAAGAAATTAATTTCAAGGAGACAGCATTATGACTGTTACTCCCCAACAAGAAGAGCCTACCTCTTCCTCTCACTCTTTAAAAGAATGAAGCCTGCACATAAATATATCGCCAAGTAAGACAAACTGTTACTTGTCCATGAGATGACACTGCTGTTCCAATGTGTAGTAGGTAATCAGCAGGCATTCTGGCAATGAAAATGTCCTTAGGGAAAACTTTGTGGACAAAGTTCAAAGCTTTTCATCAGATAAATGAGGTTCCTGTTCTGTGGATTCTCCTTGTTTTCATTACCTATCAAAACCCATAACTTCATCTGTCTTTTTCCAGTGATTTTGATCTCAATGGTTTCTGTGAGTGTGGTTTATGCAGCTTGTCTTAAATGTTTCATGGCTTAAGTTCTTAATTTGCATTAATTCGTAAAGTTTTTCTCCATTATCCTCATGTCCTTAAGCTGATTTATTTATGTTATGTATTTATTTACCTTGAATATCTTAGTTTTGTTTATTTCTAGCTGTGTTCCTTAACCTAAAGAGTTGGCCATGGTTCCCATTATTCTTTGGTTTCTGTCCTTTTATGCAAGATCATATGTGTCTTGCAGCATGGTGGGGTTTTTTGTTTGCTTTTGCGGGGAGAGTTAGGCTAACTGTTTATATCTGTTTTAGGACTCTAGCAACAGGTATTCCTGAGTATGGCTTTTTAATAAACCCCAATAAGACAGTCGTGAATTTTCCTGTTGATGATATCCCAGGATGTTCCAAATTTAAACAGCTGCCAGATTGTCGTTTGATCCCGTGGTGTGGTTTATTATTAGATATACAGACACTTGAGGTTTACTGCGATTACTCCAGGTAAATAGAGTTGTATACTCCAGTGTCAGCTTTACAGTATATTGTACACAGCATGAGAAGCACAAGGGTGTCTTGTGAATGGTGTCGTTGAATTAACTGCAAAATAGATTTTACAATTCTCTTTCTTATACCGTAATTTGAACATTTTATTCTGCTGTGCAGCCTGCTATTTTCTTCATTCCATCCTGGTGGACTGTACATACTGTTAACACCATCGAATGTGGCACAGAAGTCATATACTGTATGGTGGCTACATGGTTCTGAGAAAGTTTATTCAATCACCTCCATTCAGCTTCTTTCACCATTATGCACTGTATTGTACCTGATATCATGTAACTACATTTATTGTTCTGAATTTTTTTTTTGTACCTTCCTAGAAGAAGCAGTAAGTATTACATGAACTACAGATTGGGATTAATTTTGTATAGACTAGACGAACTAGTAATCCTTTCAACATAAGAGATGTTCCTTCTGGTACACTTTAGATGGTAGTGTAGGGGAGAAGTAACCTCTCTTTAAACTAGCAGCCTTGGCTATGTACACAAAGCAGTCCGAGGCAGCATAGAACTCAGAACGGGACAATGTACCCTACTGAAAAGCTCTGTAGACCCTTTACATGGACTCCTAGAGATGGCATTAGACATTTGTTACAGGTCAACAAGAAAGAACTGTTTAAACTGAAGGATGATATTGCTGTGATTTTGACCATATTTAGTATAAACAGCCCATGCATACATTTGAGTGGGAAATTAGGAGGAGGTTTTCCATCACCAGTGCGGTGAAGTTCTTCAGTAGTCTTCCAAAACAGAAAAGCATGGTCAGTTTAGGAAATGAATTTATATGACATGATTTTCTGTAACAGCAGAGGACTAAAATCAACAGCCAAAGAGATTTATTCATTGGCTGTGTTTCTAAAAGAAACAGTTTCTGTTGATGAAGGCATTGGTGCTACTGGTCTGTGAGACACTAATCTGAATCCTGAGGGTGTTTGCTACAAGGGTCGCCTTGCTTTAAGTAACTTCACTTGACTTAAGTAACTGGAATGGCAGGGTGAACTGAGATGGCTTCCAGCCTAAGCTCCTCGGTTGCCTGGATCACATAGTATAACCTGGTTGTGACTGGAGTCATTAATAGTGATCTGGCTAGACAATGTGTTTTAGAAATACATCCAGTTTGTGTTTAAGATTATTGATTGGTTTTTTTTAGCCCTGAGGTACTGAAGTCATTCCTTAGCTAATATCCTTAATGCCACAATGTCCAGTCTGTTTCTAAATTGAATTTAGTTCTAGTCATCTTTTAGCTACTGGCTCATTGATTAGCAGGGAATCTCTGTAACATGAGAAGTTAAATGAGGCTTACTTTACAGAAATTTAGTCTGTTAGGCCATGGAGTTTGTTTAACTACCTTTTTTTTTTTTTTTCCCTAGTTATACCTGTACTTCTATCAGATCAAGTCTTTCCTTCAATTCAAGTAGAACAGCTGGGAAAAACATGAAATGCAAATTGATTACAGTCCTCAAACTGAAATGCCATTGTTTATTTCTTGATTTACAGGTGGGAATATGGTAATGGATGTTTGGAAATATTGAGATTAGTGATAAAGAGCATTAAAACTGCTTTGAGTTCTAACATAAGAGTTGATTTTACGAGATCGTACACATAAATTAGAAATGTCGACATCAACTAAAATGTGGGGTCTCAGCACCTTCCAGAACTGAACCATCACAATATTGTTACTTAGGTACATAATAGAAATCTTTGAAGTTTAGCATCGAATTTTTTTTTTTTTCTTCTAGATCTCTAAATCATCTTATGCTGTTGAAATTGAACAAATCCTGTCGTGACACTAACATATTCCTATAGCTCTGTTTCTGTTTTGTTCTAGATCAACAGCCTTAGAACAGTTTTCATTAACATCTACAAGATATTTCTACTTCAGGCTTACAGGTAGGTCACTGTGTTCTGCAGTAAATCTGAATATTACATTACTCTTTCTTGACACATGGAGGAGCTACGGATTAGGAAAAAGTGTGCCATAAAAACGTGCAGTGGTAAATTTCAGTAGTAAGTCACATTATTCTTGTTTCAACACTTTCTTGTGTAATATTGTTAGATTCAGGATATAGGGTTATATCGATGTGTGTGTTTAAGTGACACTTCACTAAATGGATTTTCATTTTCTCTGAATATTGACAGCTGACCTCAAGAAAAGCTGACCTCCTGTTTTGCTGCAGGAGAATGACGAGAAGCCTTATCACTCATTAACCAGTTTATATTTAGAACTTTGTATCTATTAAAATTACATAGAACTTTGACCTGTATAGCTTTGCCTTAAGCGAGGTTTCATTCTACCAAGTTAATTGTAGTTTCTTAGCTGCTGATAATGACTTAATTGCTCCTTAGCTGGTAATACCTTGTTGGTTTTTGTGAGCTGTTCTTGACCAGCAGAGGAAGTGAATGTTTTAAATAAGGATAGAGGGAAAGAAATCAAAACTGATAAGCAAGTTCGGAGAAAATACTAATCTCTGTGCATCGAAAACTTTGAATGATTGGCAGCACCAAGTAATTGTTTGTTTATTGTTTTAATGCAAAAAAGGTATAAGAGATGCTTTCCTCTTTACAGAAATCAGGTATTGCTCTTTTGCTAGGCTTGTTAGTTCTTACATTTTAGTTCTGTTTTTCAGACATTTTAGTTCTGTTTTTAAATTCATCTTGGTCCACATTCACCCTGTATCATTCTTGTGTCCAAGAAGCGTAACGGCACTTGTCTAATACAGCACTGATGTGTCAAACTCTTAAACTTTGTGTTGTGAGTGACTTACGTTTTTTCTCTGGTGTTGGATATGATTACTTAGTTACTTCTGTTTGCTTTTATGGTAACACTCTAACAAAGGTCTTTATGTTAAAGTATCTTTAAAAAAAAACTGTCCATCCTACTAACAGCATGTCAGTTTAATTCAGTCAGCACTCTGTGATGCGGTGTGGTAATTATGTTTATCCTTCAAATATTTTAAAATTTCAGAATTTTTTGAAGTGATTATGCCAGGTTAATTTAATAAACAATTATATACATTGTTGAGTAATTAAAAATCAGCATTGTAATTGCTGACTATATTCAGCATAAGCAGGATTATAAAGCCAGAGTCTGAAGAAAAATAAAAGAAAAAAAAAAGCAAAAAAAAAAAAAAGCCAGCAGTTTTAAAATATGTCCAAAAGGAGGTGTAAGGGAGCATGCAATACAAGTAATTTCCATAGAATTGGCTTCCAAATAGACAAGAGAGTGGGAATCCTGATCTGTGGAACGCTACATCATTTGGAGGTCTGTTTTCCTGAACAACAGAATTTGTTGTAGGGTTGTGTTTTGTTTTGGTTTTTCTTCCTCTTGCGCTCTCTCATGTGGGTATTCCCTGGCTGCATGGTCTGTGATATGGAATTGGTGAGGATGTGTAGTTTAACTTTCCCTGCATGCAAGACAGCCGTTGTCTTCAGAAGAGAATCCTATTACCAAGGCAGATGGCTTCAAGATCTTTCAGCACAGAATTTACAAACAAACATCATATGTCTGACGCTCCAGGGATTTATATATATAGGAGAGGTGTTGTATGCTAACAGTGTTGATATAGCTAAAGACTGTCGGATGCTTTTAAATGCTCTATAGTGCCTCAGGTATGTAATCATAGTTTCATTTGAAATTGCAAATGACTGGTGATTAAATAGGCTGGTTTTGTGAACAGGTTCCACGCCTGTGTTCTCCAACTTCCATTCAACCAGCAAGTTAGAAACAATCCTTATTTCTTCCTAAGGATCATCTCTGAGACTGCATCATGCTGCTATGCTATCCTGAAAGCAAAAAATGCAGGTATAGTATGTTAATGCCAATGAAGTAGCATGTTTGGGGTTTTTTTTTTTAGACAAATAAACCATCTTGAATGTGCAGTCAGATCATATCATTTTGAGATAAAGATCAAGAATGAAAAATATGCAGTGCATGATAGGAATCACAGTGCCTTTTTTTTTTTTTTTCCTTAAACTCAATTTCCTGAAGATACTAAAATGTTTCAGGTTTTAGTTTTTACTCCTCTGCTGACATAGGAGACTTCATTGACTACATAGATTTTTAGTAAAAAATCTTGGAGTGATTTTATAGAAAGAGAGGAGAGGTCAGATACGCTTCTTAATGCTCGTCATTTTCAGTGACATTATTTTCCTGTGCTGTCTTTAGGGATTGCTTTAGGTAACAAAGGTGCATCTGGCGTGTTCCCTTTTGAGGCAGCAGAATGGCTCTGCTACCATGCCTTCACTGTCAAACTGTCAAACCACAAAGTTGTTTACAAATGCCTGCTTAAGCCCCTAAAAATCTGTAAGTATTTGATTATTTTTACAGTTTGAAATATGGGTAATTGTAATAAAACTTGGAATCTAATGGATGTTTTAACTTTTCGTCTCAAAGTGTTGCTCTAAAATGTACATTAACGAGCTTTCTGATTTTAATCAAATTTACTAAGTATAAGTAGGCAAATTAAAATGGTATGATTTTCAGCACTGCATTTAAGGGACAGTTGCTGATAATTGGCACTCAATAAGTTTGTACAGTTCAGAAAGCTTAGTAAGATTGGGTGAATCATACAAGCATTCTCAGCAGGTTTAACTAAATGAAATATGAATGCTCAGTTTTCTATTTTTAAAAATGTAGATGAACTGGCAACTAAATAAGTTCTCCCGCAATGTAAACTCTTACCAAAAAAAGTGTCACCGGCGTCACTTTGAAACAGAAGCACTTGCCATGCTGCATCTGCTCTGTTGTAGTGGAGTTGAGCAGTTGGCAAATCTCTGGCTTTTCTTCTGCTCAGTGAAAGAAGCTGTCTGTGTACCTGGCCTCTGGGGAGCTCTCTCTTTGACCAGTTGTGTGGTCTGTCCCCAGGCCAGCCACAGAAATAATAGAATTTTCAGTTCAAAGATATTAGAAGTGAACAGCAGTAGGTTTTTCTGAAGTGGCCATTAGTGTTGAATTTAGTTGCAGTGAAGGCCAGACTCTCAACTCTGACTCTGTAATTCGCACTCTGAATGAGTCATGACTTGGGCGGTTTTATTATATAATACCGAGAAATTCTTTAGTCTGGTTCCAGAATAACCCCTATTTGATTTGAAACGTGTCACAAGCATCCCCTGATACCTGTGCTGAGGCCCAGTGCCCCAAAAACAGAGCAGTTCTGCTTTTGGAAGTAAGCATTTCCTTCCCATATCAAAGGCTTGCAGCAACGCCTGAGTGCAAGCAGTCTGATTTTTTTGGTGGTGCAGTGTGAATGTATCAAAGAAGACACTTAAACATTTACAGGAAACAAACTGATGGTTGGGGTTGCACCAGGTGCGTTTCTGACAGCTATGGACTTTCTGTATGGACCATAACTCCAGCAGCCTCTCCCAGAGAAGCTCCTTCTCTCAGGGTTACTTACTGACACCAAAACCAGAAGCACCGTGTCTGATCACTGCTGCTGAGAAGCCGGTTCTGTTCAGCCCTTCGAGAAGCACCAGGGGAAGCAGGCCAGCCTCCAGGAAGGGAAGAGATGGCTGTTTGCTTCACTGGGAGAGGACAGAAACCGAGAACTGAGCAGCGAATGCAGCAGTCACACCCAGTAGGATAATAGCTTCTCTGGGAGCTGTGTCGCTTCTCTAACATCCATATAGAGCACATCTTGAGTTTTCATTTCTAATGCTGAAGGCTTTGGTCTTGGGATCTTTGACCGGCAGACCACAATCCAAGCCAAAGCTCCCCCGTCCTTCTCTGTGCATGCTTTGCTGTTGAATCTGATGGTACATTCAGGGTGGAGGTGCAGCCCCAGGTGGCTTTATTGTTCAGCAGAATCTTGTCTTCCGTGGGTGCGTTCATCTGCCATAACAGTGGTCTCTGCTGTCCACAGAATCACATCGCCACAATACCAGGGAAGATGGGCTGGGAAGTAGAGGTGGGATTTTCCTGGTTTGAATAATGATTGCCATTAGGTTCCTTCTGCTGCACCCGTACAGCCCCTTGCCTAACCACAGTACTGACCCGAAACTTGCGTGTGGTCCAGGCCTAAGCCTATATGTGCAGTTTCTAACCCAAGAAGGGAAAGCTGACCATCTATCAGTTGGCTTCTCTGGCAGTGAGAATTGCCCTTGCAGAAATGGAATAACCTTGCTTCCTAAATTCCTGGGGAGAACTATTAGTGTTGTACTTGCTGAGTATTGTGGGGGTGGAGCAGGAAGAGTCCAAAGGCAAGCAGACAATTAGTGGTGATGCTCTCTTGAAAAGAGTAATGTCTAACTATTCTTTGATAAATCTCACCTTCTCTGAGGCAGAATCTGTTCTTCACATCCATAATGTCAAGACAACTCTCTCTTTTTATTACAAGGCCCGGTTTCTTTTGGAAATACCTGAGACTTCTGCTGAAAGATCAAGGGTTCAGAGATTTTTGCTTAATGGCTGCCTAAACAGTTAGCAGGCTGTGACTTGTTTTTACTGTGAAACTTTTAAGATGGAAGCTTTTGCTGTGATGGGTCAGCAGATCACTGGGGCCCAAGTAACTCAAATGCCATCTCTGAGAGATCTCCATTTGCTTATCGCCCCCTGAAATCTTACCTGTACTTCCACTAGCCCTGTTCCACCTGTGCTGCAAGGGTTGATACAATACTTGGTGGAGCACTTCTGTAGTTGCTGTTTTTATGAAAAGCCTCAAAACATCTACTAGGTAGTTTGGCAGGAGGGTAGCTGTTTGAGGTCGGCTTGTCATGCAACTTGAATACTTAACAGTGACTGTAATTTTGAGAGGTGCTTTGACTGCATGTGTATTTGCTTCCCACCTGCCTTTCTCCTTCCTTTAAGAGTTGGTTGAGGTTTTAAAAATCATTTCAAACTGTTTATGAAAAGGAACTGAGAAGGCACCACCTAGGGGCTGAGCAGGAGGGAAGGTGAGGCATCAGTGTGCTGGTACTGTAAAGCTGTACAAAGGCATCTTGTGATCTGTAGTGATAAGTCATATGCATACCCTTGGTGTGAACATGCATCATTATCTCCATGTCTCCAAGATCTCCGATCATAGATAAAGGCTCTTTTTCAGTCACCTGATTGTACATGGTGTTTATATTTGTATTTTCTTCCAAATTTAGTAAGATACTAAGTCTCGTGATCCTGCAGGAACCCACTAAAATCCATTTAAAGAGACATTGATAGATAGTTTTTTATTCAGTCTTACAAGTTAGTTTTGTTTGGCCTGCATCAGACTTCTTCCTGAGTAATGTTACTGTAATCAGAGCATCATGCTGTAGAGGTTCCCACAGAGCTGAGCATTATGTAGAGGTACTGGAGCTAATTTTAAACACTGTATTTTAAGTTCTATCTTACTTCTGGAAATCAGGTAGCATGTGCAGATCTCAGAGTAGCTGTGACAGGGAAGTCACTGGTTCTCAGGTGTGTTCGTGTAAAGTTAGCTCAGTATCTCTATATGGCACAGCAATCTGTAGCGCAGAGATAACCAAAGCTGGTAATAGGGCCTGCATTGACTTAACTACACTTTTTGTTGTAATTTTGCAGTTTGTATCAGCTGTATAAAACCTGCTACCCCTGTAAGACCATGTTGTTAACAGGAATTGATATAAACTTAATTTTTTTCTTGTGTCCTTGCACATGCCTTTCCATTACTCTCTGTGGGAATCGATATCAAGCTCGTAGGTTTTGGGGAGGAGGCTCTTCCCACTATTCCAAAACCTGTTAAATATCAACATCAGGGGCTTGTCAGTACAAGTTGTCGTCATTGTTCAGAGTTAAGTATTTAAAACATAGTTACTGTTTAACATCCCTCCTATGATTACCAGTGGGGAAAGGAGCAAGAGTCTTTCCTTATCATGATAAGATATAAATACATCATCTGTCTCCTTTCCAAATACAGAGCAAATGTTTATTGAGTACTTCTGCCTTTCTGCACCATTGACAGCTCTGTTTAGGTAACGGACTTAAACTGTTGCTAGGATTTTACATGTTCTTTCTAATCTTTAAAAAGTCCTTTTTATTGTTTATAATTCTGTTGACGATAGACTCGGTGACCTTCTGTGTTTCAAAACTGTTATGTCCTCTTATAAAAATTTCATTTGTGATTTAAGAGCCTCGTTTAGTCTCCAGAATTTTCCACCTTAAGTGTGGCTTTCCAGTTAGCCTCTCTTCTGTTACAAGGAAACACAGCAGGGAGAGTTGCTGTTGCCAGTGTTATAGCCAAAGGTGCATTTTCCACATGATTTTATTTTTTTTTTTTTAGTCTTTTTGTATATGTCAGTTCCAAGCATAGGCTACTTTAATGTCATATCTGAAAACAGAGGGGAAAAGAAACAGTTTGGGAATACCTTCCTGCTGTAGGTAAACATTAGCAACCAGATAAGGACCTCTCCCTTGTCCTTAGTATTATTTAAAATAGGGTCTTTCAAAGTAACTGTGCTTTGACAGAAGGCCTTTTTTGGTGGATATAGTTATTGAATAGTCTTATACTTTTTAAAAAAAATTAAAATTCTTAAATGCAAACAGAGAAGTGTTACAAGGACGTAGTAGGAGGAATTTGCTCCTTGGTTATCTTAGTTTGTTAATATTGTAACAAACAATTTTTAATCTTTTTATTTATTAGCCTGATTTAAGTGCGGAAGAATACTAGCATATTTTATTATAGCTCTTTTATCCCCATATTCCAGGTGTTCCATATTTTTAATTGGATTCAGTCAGTATTGATTTTATTCCTTTGTTAGTATTTTCCCTAAAACAGAATTGTTAGTTACTTGCAGTAGTAATGAATTGTTTCTGATATTTTGGCAGGTAAGATGCAGCTATTCAGGAAGATCCCAAAGGATACTATGGCACTACTGAAGACAGTGACAGAACCATCTCTTTGTCAAGATTTCAAAGCTATCCTGGACTAGCTGACTGAGGTTTATTTCATGATTTTTCCAGGTTTAAAAATAAATGCTGTGTCTTTAGATGAATTCTCATCAATTTATTTTGGTAGAGTGGACCAAAAGCAACTTCACTGAGAAGATTTCCATGTTTGTTTCTCAGATACCACACAAGGACTTAAAAAGAGCAGACAATTTTGTTAATACCTTCTCGTTTGTGTTTGCCTGTAAGTTCACAGGCTGTTTGAAGTAATTGACTTGGTTTCCTTCAGTAATTCCCATCTTCTTGATGAAGACATCATTAAACTATGTTCTGTGCAAACAGATCTACTTTCTTGTTTCAGCATGTTGTTTCTTCAGCATGTTCTTTGCTTCTCTGCATTGCAGACTTTTTTGTAATAAATTGTCTGGTTAATTGCAATAATTCGTGCTTGTCTCCAATACCTTTATTTTATAGTAATCTTCAACATCCCAGACAGCTGCGTTATGTCCTGAAAGACAGTAACTTGTGCAGGCCAAATGCATTTCATGGCACTACTATCAAAGTGTACAAGTTAGAGATTTTATGCTTTGGAGAACACAACTAATATATGTCAACATTTCAATGCCAAAGCTGGGTATATTTAATGTATGTTTTATGTATTTTGAACATTTGGTGATATAGAATGATGGTGGTGCATTTATACCTAGAAAACAAAAATTCCTGATTAAATAATATACTGAGTAGATTACTCTTCAGTCTGCATTTTCTGTTCTTTATTTAGGCTTCGCTTTGGCTCTATAATATTACTGAGGGTACTGTCTAGCCCTGGTGCTTGCGTGTAGTGCAGGGCTGAATTTTGCTCTGTGGCTGCTCTGATAAACCTGCCCATATGTGTTTTGTTTGTTTGGTTTGGTTTTGTTTTTTTTTTTTTTTTCTTCCAGGCTCGTGTGTTGAATTTGCATTGGTCTAATGTAGAGCTATTTTATTAGGATTTTTCTGTCTCTGTTATAGGCTAAATAGCAGCTGCTGGGAGGTTTTATCAAAGTAGATGGAGGACATCTTGCTGGAGTGAAACACGATGTAGGCAATGTTACTCAGTAGATGTTTTCAAAAGATGACAGACCACCACCACACAGGGATCAGTAACACAGCTCCTAGAAGCCTATTTGCAGTATTGCAGTCTGTCCATTAACACCACAGCTCAGTTCAAACTGTCAAATGTACACAGTGTCGTTGATACAGGGTTGGTGGTTTTTTTTTTTTTTTTGCTATGAAGTGGCACAGTTACAAATAAAATTAAAAAAAAAGCCATGGAACAATTGCTCCTACTAGAGTAGAGAACAGATGAAGAACAGCTCAGTTACTCCCCAGCCAGCAGCTCAAACATTTAAAACCCCCCATCCCCTTCTATGTTCTGCAGTGGTACTGGTGTGGCGAAACACTGTCATGGACACTGTCGTGTAAGAGAGGCCTGGCAGCGCAGGAAGCTTTATTTTACTGGATCATGTGGCAGGAAGAGGCAGCAAGATGCTCCAGCGAAGGCCTTGGCAGGGACGAGACTTGAGCACTTGGAGAACTTCCTACTCTTGGGCTGGAGCTGTTGCTACTTGTGGCCATTCACTCCTTACCCAGACTTTCTTCAGCTGTGCATTCCTTCCTACCTGTGTCTCTTCCCCTCTCCTTCTGTTGTAGTTGTGGGTGATACAAATTTTGACTCCTTACCACTTCCTGCACAGGCCCTGTGCATTTTGTGTGTCATGTTGAAGAAGGCTGTGCTGGTGGGCAGCAGTAGGGATGAATGCATGCTTACTTGGTCCTAGTGTTCTGCATGAACCTTCAGAAGAAGGATGAGGCAGAGGAGCCCAATCGTTTCCTGAGAGCCAGCGAGCATGCCTGTTCTGAAAGAACGGTCTGGAATAGGGGTTGGGCAGCCTGGAAGGATACCTCATGAGCCAGGATCCTACAGCACAAATCCATACGGGGAGGCCAGGCCCCTGGGAAGAGCAGGGAGCCTTTCTGCAGTGAACAGCTGTCCCAAGGCAAACTTCCAGGGTGATCAAAAGAGTGTCCTGGATAATGGGGGTAGAAAACTGGAGCAAGAACTGTGGTGAGTTGGTCAGTGTTTCAGAAAGCATTGCAGATAGGTGGGCTTGGGAGGACTAGAAGAACACCTCTCTGCTCTCATCCAAGAACATGGTAGTTATGGATAGATTTGCTTCTAAGCCTTTGAAGTTAGACTTTTCCATGTGTGCTGAGACATACCTTGTTTTATTTTGTATGTTTTAATGTTAAAGACAGCGGTTTTTAATGTCTATCAGCAAGCTCCCTTACAGAAAAGGATGGAGCTGTTTCCACCTTAAGGCTCAGAACAGCGGGTCCTGTTTCCAGCATCGTTGCTTCTTTGTGTGGCTTCCACAGGATGCTTTAACATGGAGAATGCAGGGAATGTAAACTTCATTGACGCTTGGATTAGCCCCTTTCCGCTCTGTATCACAGTGGATACTGTGATAATAAAAACTGCCAATGTGGCCTCAGTTGAAGGTGTAACTTTGTAAAAATGTATGAAGTGTAACGCTGCAGTTCTCTGAGCTGATGTTTGCCTTTCACCATAACTACTTGCTGAGTCGTCAGTAACTGCTGTTTCTGAAGGCTATTTGTAAACAGGTGCAAACACAATGCAGAAATCATAAGAGAAGACTATTTCATGTAAAAATGTCTTCCGTTCAAGAAGGCAAGTGAAAATAAGGCTGAAACTAGTATGTGTTTTAGCAAATGGAGAATTTGGAAATTTAAAGAAGAGCTGGCAGTCTGTATTGGAGACCTGTACTTACTTGCTGCTGTGCCTTGGAAAAAATGGAAAACAATTGGAAAAAAATGCTGTGAGCATATGTGTAAGCAATAGATTAACCATAGCAATGACATAGATTTAATGCTCTAAAATGAGGTGTTTATAACTGTTGGGGAAAGTAGAAATATTCCATAAAGCTACTTCTGTAAGGAACTGTTCTAAAAGAAATAGTGCTATGTATTATGGTGGTAAAATATTTTCTACTCAGTTGGTAGCAAGGTAGTATGTTAAACAGCAACTGCTGACAGGAAACGTTTGGGTGGATTGAGTAACTTGAACCTGGAAATGTTAAAAGAATTAGCTTGGGAGCATTCTGAACCTGTAATGTGGATTTTCGGCAGTCATTGGAAAGCTGGGAAAATTGCAAAAGATTTGAGGGTTGGGGTGAAGGTTAAGATTGTCTGAGTATTTAGGAGAAGGTAAGTAGAGAGTCGGAGAGCTAAGCCACTCAGCGTAACTGCACTGGGCAGCCTATGTTGCAAGTGTTGCAAACCACTGTGCAAGTCAGCGCTGGAGGCCTTACAGGGGGAGGAAGAGCGATAGGGCTGAAAATTGGTTTTTAGTGTCTCTGCAGGGCTGGAAGGGAGGAATTGGACAGAAGCCCCTCTAGAGGAAATTGTAGCATCTGTATGCGTCCATCAAACGCATCCTTCTCCCCTTCTCTTCCTTTTGGGAGGGGAGTATGGACTGTGAATCTCAATTTGACGTAGGTAAAAAAATTTGCAACGTAGGGAACTGCCTGTGTTCCAGACGGAATATACTTTTTTTCTCTGCAGCTTTTCTCTGTTCACTGTTTTATGATAATTTGGATGCTTTCTTATTTATAGCGCTGTTGCAGTGCTCCTTCTGAGGCTTTTTCCTGTAAGAGGTACTTGAGCTCCTCGTCTTAGGGCTATGGATCCTGCTTAAGGCTGAACATCGCCATGCCTGTGTCTGTGTCCTTTACACATTTACCCCCATAGAATCTCAGCTGTCCTCACAGCCTAGACAATTCTAAAAAAGTCTGTCTGTCATAACGGTATGAGTTCACAGCAGAGTGTTGTAGCAAGGGAGATCTGATGGGATATGCTGATAAAAGATTGGGAGGAGAGTGAGCAGAAGTAGAAAGTGCTTAGTATGTAAGACATCGACACAGATTCAGTTTCTTGTCTGCATGCACATGCTTATTCAAATAACAAAGTCATGCTATTCAAGAGAAAAAAAATACTGATAAGATGCTGCGCTTCATATGAATAGGAAGGGGAAGACTGTAGCATTAATTTTACTGGAATAAGGCTACAGTTCTGGCACAGGAATTTTAGTAGAGGTCACGTTGGAAGTGCACCGAGAACAGAAAAGCGATGTTCCTGCAAGAGCTGCTCAACGCGTTTTCTGCATGCCTACTTCAGCTAAACAGTAACTTCAGCTAGTGCGTTTCCCTGCCATGAGTTGTAGTTACTGGAGCTGAAAATTGGCTTCCCCCTGAGTCCCGCCCCAGGCTGAACTGTGTGTCCGGCGACGCACGAAGCCTCCCTTCTGGTGAATGGGAAGGGGCAGCTCAAAAGTCAAGAAGTCTGTGAGTGCCATGACGGTGACTCGAGATAGATTTATAGACTTGAAAGTCTTGTATATGTAATTAAATTATTTTCTCCGCTTGTGTCTGTATTAGTTGGATGTGTTTTTCTTCAAGAGCAGATCTCTGACCACATGCTTAAACCTGGTGCATGTACTCTGCATATATGATTTTCAAGGAACACCTAGCTATCTGTAGTCAGAGACATGACTATAGCATGTGCCCTTTAGTTAATTAAAAACTCTTATTTATGTATTTACAGCTTTTATATGAAGATATGTTCAAAATTGCAATTATATTGGAGTTTTTTGATTATTCACTCTTTATGGAAGCCTTTTTTATTCATAACCTTTCAAATTTAATTTGCGACAGGCAGAGTGGCAATTGAAATCTTCCGTGTCATTGTCAACAGCCTTCACAGTGCACAGCTGCAGAACATCAAGAAGTTTGCTTGGGCCTTTGTCACTTGAGGTTTCTGCTAACAGAAGCTGTGTTTCCATGCGGGGGTACCCTGCCCGTCTATTGACTTGAAGGGCCAGGGCTGTTGGCAGGCTACCATGGGGAGCTGCTGGACATCATCATGCAGGCCATTGGCCAAGTCCATGGCTCTCAGAAATAAAAACATGTGCAGCCCAGGCACTTGACTGTTTTGCAGGTGATACTAGTCATCCCACATCGTGGAAGGGCCAGGAGGCAACTGCTGCGCACGCAGTTTACCCGTGCGTTTCCTCCCAGCAGGCAGAGGCACGGTGTGCTTTTGATCCTCTGGTGGATCTGGTGTGACAGACTGGATGCCGCTCTTCCTAGTACTATCACTGCTCCAGGAGAGTCTTACTGTCCAGGCTAGTTGCAGAACAGACGGTTGCAGCAGCAGCTGTGTGAGGGGGATACTAAATCTAAAAAAGAAAAATCTAAAAAAACCCAGAACACCTCTCTCTTTCTCTTTACCCTGCTCTTTCCTTAAGCATCAAGATAAAAATCATCCCCTCCTTCCTCCCAGGCTTGCGGTTCCCCATGTGCCCCTTTCCAGGAGTCAGGTAACTGCCTTTCCTCTGCAGAGTTTGAGTTGGTCTCTTTCATCTCCACTGTGTGGCCAAATCCCTGTTACCCGTTATGAAGCCCTACTAGTGCATAACCTGTTGCAAGGCTGAATACTGAAATTGCCTCCGTTTTCCTTAATCTTCCTCTCCTTTCCTGAGTCCCTTAATTACTCAGCCTAAAGGCTTTGTCATACCTTATCCTCACATATTTTCCCTATATTTTTTCAGAGGCTGCTGGTTGCTCAAGTATCTTTGCAAAAGGAATCTTCATCTCCCATCACTGCACAGTGGCCAGGATCTGCAGGCAAGTACGGGAAAACCTGTTTTTAAGCAAAGGTTAACTTCATTGCTGTGTCATGTAAGGTTGCAGCACACTGAGAGGCTTCCATACATCTGCACTTTTATTACACTGTTGAATTACTGTGTTCAGTATGAGAAATTAAGGGGAAAAAAAAAGGGGACATTTGTTTTCACAGTATTTTCCACTACAATAAATTCTGGAATCTGCTAAGGTAAGAGATTTGTGCAAAATTATTTACTCAGATTTACTTAACATACATTCTTTTAACTGCTGATGTTTTATTTTTGCTCTTTGCAATGCTCGAGACTATCAAATAATCATAAAATAACTGCTGTTTAAATGTTTGTAGGGATTTACAAAAACTAGGGTGTAGCGGACAAGAGGAATTCTTGCTCTTCAAGAGCAAGCATTCTACATCTCTCAGAGGAGGGGGTCAGTGAATGAAAGTGTAGGTGCTTGTGTCTCAATTTTTATGTTGCTGATCCTTAGGAACAGACTGCTTATTTAGAAGAGAAGTGAAGGAAGACAGAGGACACATGCAATAACTGGCAGGCTTTCCAAGTTTACAGTCTGGCTGGAGAAAGACATGAAGTTGGTGATGGATGAAAAGGGTTAAAGCAATGGGGCTGGTACTTGCTCAGTATGTAGGATTCAGGACAGGATGTAGGAGGGACAAGATTAATAGAACAGTTGTGAAATTGGTTGAAAATAAAGGAAACGTAGCAGCTCTGTTTATAGAGTGCTAGTGATTGGCTGTAAGCATATGAACTGCATAAACCAGGTGGGTTGTATGATACCATATTACAGCTAATCATGTCTAACAAAGGCTGTCTTATTTTTGCTTACAGACAAATACAATGGGTATTTATTCTTTTGGATGAGAAAAGTTGCTCTTAGCCCCCTGACACGAAAACACTTCTGGTGGTACGAAGCTTGGGTCCTCGCTCCCGCGCATTCGTTTGATCAGATGGAAGAGTGCTACCAGCGGTACAAACACACAAGGAAGGACAGCTAGCAGCACACAGATTGCCAGTACCCAAGGTGGATAGACTTTCTCCTCTTTCGTAGGGAAGCCTTCCTGTGGAGATAAAAAAAGAAACAAAAGAAATAATTGGTAGGTACAATTACATTTTGCTATGATTTCCATATGCATTTTCTTACGCTGTTAGAGTAAGGATAATACTCTTGCTCAACAATAGCATTCAGTGGCCATGTCCTCTGTATACCCTTCTCGTGGGTCTAAAGATGGCTGTAGGTGTTTTATAGTTTCAAAGATTTATAGCTGGAAGTGTGAGATACTCCTACGGATGCAGGGATTGCCCAAGGAGTTCTCAAACTTTCACCCTCCCTTGGTTAAGCTCTGATTATTCTTGTAAGTACTTAAAGCTTACCTGGTTTCAGCAGTTACCAAGCACGATCTTTCTGCAAGTCCGTGGCTATGAGTTTTATTTTGGGGTGATAGATACATAATAGTGTTTGGAGGATACACTGCTAGTGTATGTACTGTTGGGAGCAGAGAGCTTTTTCTTGAGGTACCAGTCCATGTGTATGTTTACACTATGAAGGCTGATGCCTTTCTGTGAGGGTGACTGCAATCCTCGTGCAGTTTAAGGCCAGAATCGATCTTCAAAATGCTACGCAGGGTGTATTTGAGAGGTATCCAAGAAACTGCAGCTGACGTGAGCCAATGCTATCCAGATCAAATGTTCTCAGCATCGACACCTCTGATGCTGAATTAACCAACACTGTTCTCGGACCACTGCCTGCCTTCCTCCCTGTCTGTCAAAGTTACACATTCATATATTCATCAGGGCCCCAGTGATATTGGTAGTTCGTACTGAGAAATGTTTTCAGCCCCAGCATCTGTTATGCAGCTCTAAAGCTCTGCTCATGCATTTGTTCCACCTCTGAAGCCCCTGTAGGTTCAGAGTCTCTGTGAGACGTTTCACTTCAACAGTTCTCTACCTTACGCACATCAGAAAGAAATATGGAGCACGGCGTATGTGGGTCTTCTCAAGAAGAGGCCCTGTTAACAGGATAGCATTTCAGTATGTGTAACCTCTGTGCATACTGGAGCCTTCTCATTCTGAGCATTGCATTACTTCAGGCTGCATTATGTAGGTAAGCTGTAGATAGCAATGATTTTAAAGGATCTGGTAAGGGAGAAAAGTATACAACTCTTGCATTTATTAAAAGTTTAGAAAATATCTGGGAACATACGTATTTAGGGTTCCAGGCTGCATAGCTTGGCGGCTTCTGTATCTGAAGAGTAACAAAGGCCATGAAGACAATTAGCAGGAGCAGAGGGCTAATAAACTTCCATGTGATCTGCCAGTAGAGATTGAGTTTTCGTCCCGTCATCCATTGCACATCTTTACTGAACCTTTTAAGAGGAGGTATGTTTATGATGATGTCAGATCTAAGTGGTAACAGTTTCACTTTTTTGTATTTTTCTATAAGTTTTAAACACATGGTACAGCTCCCTAAATCTTTTCTATTCCATACCCTTCTTCAATAACTCACTACTGACTTAAGTAAATAATAATATCAATAAAGTAGGTCTTTATTGATCCCTACCAGGGATGAATGATCAGTTTACATTGTCAGTTTACTTTACCTGAGCACTTAGTCTAAGGTTTCTAACCATAAGTGAGTGATGAAAATATTATGGCAGTTCTGTAGAACTATTCAAACATTTAGAAAAGACAAAATGGCCAAGGGAACAAACATAGCTTGTTAGTAAGAAGTCTGAATTATCCATCACCAAATGAATCAGATCAGGTCAGGGACAAAGTTATTGCAACCTGAGCCAGCTTCCTCTGCAGTCAGTAGTGGCAGTCATTTGGACATGGAGCTGATCTTTTACATATACCTCTTACAGTTTTGTACACTGAATGTGCAGTAGATATATGGTTCTGAGTTTGATAATTACATGATAACCTGTATCTGTCAGGTTGGAAAGAGTTTTGTAATCTGGAGTAGGAATTGTGATTTTTGTGTGTGTGTATTCAAACACCAGCTTTGTCTTCAATTCTGTTAACCTAACTGAAGATATTAGAAATTCTGTTGAGAACTAGGAAAAAGTGAGTTGACTATGCACATATTCCATAGTAACAAAGAGGAAAAAGTATATGTATACTAGAACAACAAAGAAAATACAGGTGCTGTGGAATCCAGAGTCTGTTGTAGCATGTGAAATCATATTTTATTGCTACTTCTGCATCATGGAAGATTGAGGCTAGCTGTGTGTGCGGCAGGAGGGATGTGTGAAATTGTTTATGGCGATATAGCCTGGGAATTATCACCATTTAACATGGGAAATGCTCCAAGGTTCTTAACAGTGGATCTAAAAAATTTAATGTAGAGCCTTTAGCTGTAATTGAGGAAGATTTTTTTTTCCCTTCAGTTTCTTATTTTCAAAATCGTACCCTATGGTAAGACTTAAGTTGGGATGATACTGAAACACCTTGATATGCAACAGCACTGGCCAAACAGGAGTTCATTACCTATACATTGTACAAACTGGTCCACAAAAAATCAGGACCTTCATGATCCCAGTACCAGAGTAAAAATTGGAAAGGTGAAGTCCCAACATGTAACTGAGTAAGTTATAGAGGGGAAAAGATTAATCTTTACTGAGAATTGGGGAAATTTCTGCATTGGAAGAGCCCTGGGTAGAGAAGGCAGGTTTATTCTAAATCAAAATGAGGTAAGGTTTCTGGCATTTACAATTACGAAGGATGTAGGAAAGCTTTTAAACTAAAGAGTAAATTTAATTGGTGTCTATGACTGCGGAGATTCTCAGCACGCAGGTGGAGCCTTTCAACAGGGAGGAGTTACTGCATGTGGCTTACTATGAAGTTTGAGGGAAAAAAATAATGGTAAACAAAAAATACAAGAGTATACAAAACAAAAGGGCAGTAACAGGGAGATATTTGAAAGACAGTGTAACTCCTCTTGACCAAAGAACTACAATGCTTGTTGACTTTCTAGCTTTAAACTTAGGATCTTCCCTTCCTTAAGTGCTATGCAGAGATTATCCATCCTGTTTTACAAATATAGGAGACTCGATGCAAAGAACGATAACTACATTCACAGAACTGGTAGGTGTTACAGAAATAAGTTAATATTGTATACCTGATTGTGACATACCATGAATGGAGAGGAAAATGGATTTGTCTCTTATGAGAAAAAAATTCCATCTGTTTCCAACTTACCTTTTCATTTTGTAGACATACACAACCCCAGTCACTTCAAAGAAAGCGATGACTAGAAGAGGCAATGAGCCTGCA